>NW_015643643.1:237896-244514 GCF_001515625.1 Sinocyclocheilus rhinocerous
AAAAAACATCAAATATTAGATCAAGTAAGCACAGAATCAACTTTGCACTGTTGCGCGCGATCGCGTCAAAGATCAGACAAATATACACGTGCATCTTGAAAAGCAGATGTTTTGGAAAGTGTTACGCCACGTTTTTGTGCCATCTAGTGGTTTAGATGAAAATAATAACAAAGGCGCCTTTTACCCCGGGGCGCCTTTAGACCTGTTGTACCCTACTTATAATAGTATACAATAATACTAAAATAACACTGATTTACAGTTGATTAAACACTGATAATCTAAACCTCCCCTATCTAACCGTTGCAGTTTTGACGTCTTGATGTTTGGTTATTATATATATATATCTCAAGAACTAATGATATTTTATGTTCTTGACATCCACACTTTGCCATTCAGAATGACTCAGTAGTTCACTCTACTGTATGTTTGTATTGGTTTGTTTTGTTTTGTTTGGTTGTAATAGCAATTTCAAAGGACTCCGTTGTATTCGTGTCATTCCATGTCCCGTCTTGTTGCCATGGATACTTCATGAGAGACTGCAGAGCAAAAGGCACAGACCCTCAAGATAGGGGGCTGGTCTCTGTGTGTGAATCTTGAATGTTTTTTAATGAACTGAAATTGGATCATCAAAGTGTGAACCGCACAGGCCTAATTATGTGTCAACCTGCTTGTTTGCACACACTGTGTGCTTCTGATGTATGTAAATGCCCTTCTCTGATTGGTCAGCCTATAGCAGAAAGAGCTCTGAGACACAACACACTAATACAGGACATACGAGAGAGTTATATGACATTGGACATCACCTCCCCCCAGAGGAAAAACAGGATGAAAAAAGAATAAAAGAATAAATGGAAAGCCTTCCTAGCCATAGAGCCCATTAAAAACAGCTCTGTTGCCCAAAGGCAAGCTTTCCTAGATAGAAAAAAGGGGTTGAGTGTCTTTAAACATGCTTCTTATCATAGTTGCTATTGTGTTTCTGCCATACGCTTTGTCACTAATAAACCCAGGTGCCCTCGTTTAGCTTAGTGGAGTTTTTGCCATAGCATCTACTTCCTGCGCTGATGTAGCGGCAGGAATATAAAGAGATGAGCACAATGGAGCTGCACTCATAAGAGCTGAGCCTGTCTAACACACAGCCAGGCTCTGGGTTCTGTCACTGACCCTGCCAAGAACACGGAAACTCCAAGAGAGGCTTTGAAACACAGTGCTTTGCACCTACGGACAAAGAGCTAGGAAAGTGGAGAGAGGAAGAGAGTGAAAGACTTTGCAGGAAGATGGTTTTTGCCACAATAGTGGCCTGGATGCTGGCAATTGACCTCACAACAGTGATTATTTAACTATGCAAAGTGCATAGTAAATTACTTCAATTGCAATGCAATGCAATGCAAAAAAAAAAAACAGAAAGCACAAGCTTTTGAAACAAGTCATGTTGAAACATTAAAAATATCAGCAGAAGATACTGAAATTACAAGGGGAGATCAAAGAAGTCGGACAGTCAACATTATACATATTGACATAAAAACAAGGAAAACCATGTGAATGGACACTTTCTGTAGATACAGTTAATTTTTTTTTATAAACTGTATGTTTATGTACATGTATGTAGTCTTTGTATTTAATGCTAAAATGCTAAAATAAAATAAAATAAAATCACAGGACATTTACATGAACTGAGATACTATTGTAGTTTTATTAATGTTTTACATTTGTTTTTATTTTTATATTTTCCATTTTTATTGGAATTTTAGTTAAAGTTTTAGTAATTTTAGTAAATAGTGTTTTTAAAATTGATTTTTATTTCAGTTTTAATTTGAGTTATTTTACTACATCATTTTTTTGGTAACACTTTAATTTAGGGACCAGTTCTCACTATATTAACTAGTTGCTTATTAGCATATGACTTAACTACCTTACTACCTATTAATAAGCAGTAATTAGGAGTTTTTGAGACAAAAGTAATAGATAATGGTTTGTTAATAGCGAGAATTATTTGGACCTAAAAATAAAGTGTGACCTTTTTTTTATTTCAATTAACATTTATTTTATTTCAAATAACAAACATGTTTTATTTTTCAATAAAAAAAATGTAAAAATTTAAAGCATTGGATCTAAGTTATTCCCTGATCCAATACCTGTCGAATTACATGCACCATAACAACACCCTTTTACCATAATGTTGGGAATTTGAAAAAAGGAGGTTTGTATGTTACAGCCAGTTCAGTAGGTTTGTTGGTCAAAATGGCAGACAACAACAAGGCTTATCAGCTCAGCAATTTCACTGGCTGTTTGGGCTGTCAGTCATTTATCTGTCATGAGGTCATTAAGACAACAGAGCTTCTGTCTCACCTTTCCTGTGCATCCTGTTTTCCTCCAGCAGCGGCATCATGAGCCTGCTGTTCCCCAGCGATCCCACTCCAGGGTAGACCAGAGGCATGGGCTGCACCACCACCGGCACCCGGCGTGGGTGGAGATGGACTGGACTGGAGCAAGGAGGCATCAGCTGGGGTATGTGCAAAAACGACTGCCCCCTGAGACTCCTGGACGGGGGAGAGGCCACCACTGGAGACATCTTTAAACGAGGAACAGGGGTTATAACTGAAGTGGAGGAGGATGAAAGCATAGATAATGATGACGGTGATTTGCTGGAAGGAGGGGAGCGTGGACAAAATCGTATTGATGATGAGGATGACGAGGGAGACGAGGATAAAGATGAGGATGCTGAAAGTGACGGGGAGGTTCTGGCTCTGTTGGTGGACAGGTCCACAGGCTCTGTTTGCGTCTGGAAGGGGTCGGACAGGAATCGTCTATCATCTGATGGTGTCCGAAATCTGCGGTTCAACACCAGAACGCCCATCTCTGTGTAGTCATGGATCACAGGAGACTGAGAGGAAAGAGACAAAATGAAATCAGTTAACTATTAATTACTATTACACTGAAACTTTAGGATTTCAGTCTTAAAGGAACACTCCACTATTTTTGAAAATAGGCTAATTTTCCAACTCTCCTAGAGTTAAACAGTTGAGTTTTACCGTTTTCGAATCCATTCAGCCGATCTCCGGGTCTGGCGGTAGCACTTTTAGCTGCAGCTTAGCATAGATCATTGAATCTGATTAGACCGAAATAGTTGTATCTCTCCCAAATATTGTCCTATTATTGTCCTATTGTCCTATTCCTACCTAACAAACCATACATCAATGGAAAGCTTATTTATTCAGCTTTCAGATGATGTAGAAATCTCAATTTAAAAAAATTGACCCTTATGACTGGTTTTGTGGTCCAGGGTCACATATGTGGTTTATAAATACTGTACTAATAAACAGCCAATGTGCTAGTAATATGCATGCTAATAAGTTAATAACTAGTTAATAGTGAGAATAGGTTCTTAAAATAAAGTGTTACCATAATATTTCACAATATTACTGTTTTTAATGTATTTATCAAATAAATGCAGCAAATGCCACTTATAACCAGGTCCATAACTGAATAGAAGAAAGGATTACACTTAATGCATGCTTTCAATGAGTGGTAAGGAGAGATTCTGAGTGAAATAATCTATGATTGCCTATGCAGGTGGCTGAAATGAAAATCGGAGGGCTGAAGGACTGCGACACCTAAAGTATTGAGAGTGCTTGTTTATTATACAGGAGGAAAACACCACAAAAGGTGCAGAGAAAAAGTGAAGAAAAAGGAGTCTTTCAGACATTTACTGACTCAACTGTTATCCTAAATTAACATCAGTAAATTGACAAAACATTCCAGTCAAAGATGTCAGAAGCACTCACTCAGACTCAATGAAAGCATGGACAAAAAGTGGTCTGCTGGCAGCATTATTTCTAGCCCAGAAATTTCCCTTCTGTTTTTTTTACTGTGGTTGACTTGGAGACTGTTCAGCCGAAATGGAACATGTTTTGAAACTTCATCTCTACCCCGTTTCTGTCTCTCCCGACTCATGCTTCACCTTTCCCACCTTCCTATCCCTCCCCTCCTGCACGGCCCACATCCAACCCCTCGTACGGGGGGCTACCAGTCATTATGGCTAATTTTCCAAATCCGAAGAGCTTCTGGTGAGGATGGCTTTAATAGGGGGAGCAATGCATTTCCAAGAAAAGGGTCTTGGCGTTGAGCCCACTCAAACAAGAAGCATGTGCTGCCTGTTGATTTAACACACTTCAAAGCTGAGCTGCGTGGCCCACGCATATCCTGCACTCGACCCGATCAACGACACAACATGACAACCGATAAAACGGCTAAAACAGGGTGCAAAATATTATGTGTGAGTGTTTTGCTGTGCATGAATATGGAAAGAGAGCATTAGGACTTGGGGACTGGGGCAAGCACGTGTATATGTTTATTTGGTCAAGCCTGAAATTCTGGCATGTATCCTGAAGACTCCAAGCACGGGACACCTTAAACTAAACCTCTAGTCAAGCAGTGCAAAGTACACTAAAGATAGCACAGTAAAGCACAGTCACTTAGTATAGTGAATCTCATGAAAACTTCCTGATTTCCTAAGTAAAATGTCCTGATATTACTGCATAAACACCAAAATATTATCATTGCAAAATATTATAACTCTCATTATTGTCATAATATACAGTATATATATATATATATATATAGACACACACAGATACAGTAAAATAATAATAATAACAATATACTAAACTCGTTCTAATTCTACTCAAATTTAGTCAATTGAAATAAAAAAAGAAGAATTTTTAATTTGTTGAATTTTTGTTCCTTTTTCATAAAGTTAAAATAAAGTAAAAATTACTCTTTTTTTATAATGAGAATAATCACTGAAATTAATGGTGATATTAAAAGTACTTGCCTTGAAAATATCTCAATAAAAAATGTAACAAAAAAATATTTGTAGTCCACAATGTAGGCTGACTTTTTATGTGTAATTGTTATTTATTTATTTATTTGCTTGCTTGTTGGACTATAACATTTTCCTTACAGGTTTGTAATATTTAGACACCGGGACTTGTATAACAGTTAGTTATACAAGCATATTGGCTGTTTATTAGTACTTATAAAGTACATATATTCTGCATGACCATATTCTACATCCCTAATCCTACCCAATACCTAAATTTAACAACTACCTTACTAACTATTAATAAGCAGCAAATTAGGAGTTTATTGAGGCAAAAGTTGTAGTACAGCCAGAGGAGTGGAGTCCAGAGGAGATGGCGGGTCGACGCCCGACCAAGGCGGAGCCGGAGGGACGAGGGAGCCCGGTCTTAAAGTAAAGTGTGACCATTATCATCTTGAGTTTTAAAAGCCTCTACACCGGTGTGGCATCACTTTGACCGCTTACCCGTCTCTGTGACTCTGCAGGATCGATTTTGACTGGCAGGGCTGGCATCCCATCCAGCATCAACATCCTGATAGCACTGTTCCTGTGAGGGATAGCAGAAAAGCAATGTTAGGCTTTAATAACTTCAAGTGTTAAATCACACTGTGTTGTTCTGCAGACTTTCATCAGCCGTAGTGAGGAACAGAGAAATCAAATATGTTTTGGTATAACTGTGATGACACGACAGAGTAAAAACCTCTCAGCCTTGGATTTGTCTCACAGATCATATAGGAGCTGTGCTTAGTGACAGTTGAATAGATAGACTGTGTGAGGATAACAATAAACATATGTGAGAGAGCATGCCAGACGGTTTAATATGCATTAATATATCATTCTGAGAAGTGTTTACTATTAGTACTACTTGAGGTATTTTACCATTTTTTTTAAAGATAGGAACAGATGCCTTGACTTGTGAAAAATCGATCTATCAGTTGTTATTTATCATTTTCTGTTTACTTCTCCAATCGTGAACACAGCAGCTTGAAAACAACTCACTCAAACATTGCCACGTAATTTTGTTTTAGATTCTTTTAAAGCAACAATCCTGAATTATGACATCTGGCAAGACATTAGTTACTTCATAAGGAATGTTATAATACATAACTTACATAACTGTATTGACATTGCCCATGTTTTAATATTCAGTTAAGATATCATTAAACATGGGTAGTTTCAGGAAAGGAAAGAACTATTACACAGAAGGATTTACTGCAGTAGTTAGACATTTTGTGTGTTCATGATTTGGCATGTGTGTCTGATTGTTAAAAAATGAGAACTGAAACCTTGCTATAGTAAATGAGATGTGAAATGTAATGTACTGAAAGTCAATAAATAGCTTCCAATTTCCAGACAGCAGGAAATGAAAGGTGTGAAATTTACACTAGCACAAATTACTAGAATTCAGATGGACAAGCTGTTATATTCACTACTACAGAATCACCCTCTGCTAGCAATTACTGATTCCCTGCTTTAGTAATGCCATTATAAATCTAGACATTTACTGGAAGGTAAAGGGTTAATGGCACGATGCTCATTTTTGTCCGGATCTATTAATTGATAAAAAAAAATAGATGGAGCGGCATTTAATACACAGAGCCGTAGATCACTGACAAGCTATGCAAAATTGCATTCATAATCGAAGGCAATTCATCTGCGATTATGAACGCAATATTGCGTAGCTTGTCAGTTACTGTTTACAATGCGTGGAATGTTGCGCTGTGATTGGTTGAGCGGATGTATCGCATTCTGCAGAGAAG
>NW_015643643.1:244616-269774 GCF_001515625.1 Sinocyclocheilus rhinocerous
TACTTTTCAATACCGACCAGATACAATACTGATTTTGGCGGGAACTCAATAAAAAAAA
Source organism: Sinocyclocheilus rhinocerous (assembly GCF_001515625.1). Taxonomy (NCBI): domain Eukaryota; kingdom Metazoa; phylum Chordata; class Actinopteri; order Cypriniformes; family Cyprinidae; genus Sinocyclocheilus; species Sinocyclocheilus rhinocerous. The sequence goes on from NW_015643643.1 coordinate 244,675, forward strand.
AAAAAAGGCGTTTATCGCGTTTTGGAATCAAATTCTTTTAAATTCTTACAATAAATATATAAAATGGTTTGGCATAATCTTTTATTAATATTTCTTTGAAACGCCATGTCATGGGGTGCAATTAACAGAGAAAAAAACCCCAAAACAAACAAACAGTAAGTTATATCAGAGGAAGCTTATGACAGATCCTTATGACAAATCTCGAGACTCCCCAAAAACTTTGATTTTAATAATTTATTGTATTAATTTATATATTATATAAAAATATATTACCTAAAAATGTATTTTTTACTCAATTGTTCATTCAGTTAAAAACTATATGACACTAACATGAACATAACACAAAGTATACACTTTTTTAAGAAATTGGCAGATCAAATGTGAATTTTTTTATTTTTTACTTTTACTTTTCCCTATTGTGAACACTCTTATTTGTCATTGACCTTAATCACATTTGAGGAAATTCTTAAAATAATTCTGATCCCACTGGTTATTGTTCCAACTTTATGAATTTAACTACAACTAACACTACAGGAATGAAGCACAGGCAGCTATGTGCTCACAAACTTGCATAAAGAGCATTCGGAAGTATTGCGTAAGTTTGAATGTTTCCTTGGTTTTTGGAGGTCATGGGGTTAGTCCTGTCTAACTCTGCAGTAGCCTACTGATAAACAGAGGAGGTGGATTATATCTGGAAATCACCTTATTTCTTCCTGTTACTGCATGCTTGCAGATTCATTAGAGAGACTGGAAACTGCTGACTGTTTTGGCTTCTGTTGACCTGGTTAGTTTACCTTTCGCTCTTTGTGTGTGTGTGTGCATGACTGTAATCCCTGGCAGACAGGATGTCAGAGGAAACGGGTGGGGTCTGAAGGGCTGTGCCCACTTAAAATCCCTGCTTCCAAATGCTGTCTATGTCCATGTGTTGCTAGGTTTTTCAAAACAGAGAACGCCCAAACCAACTTTAATGGCACCAATCTGAGGACACTTCACTTCCCCATAAAGGTTCTTACCAAAGAAGCTCCACTTTAAAGCACTGCTCCACACCACACCCAGGTGATGATGGACAGCACCCCACTTTACATGTCTGTATGTACAGTAATACCTCATACAACATCTTTAAAACATCTGTGAGTTCCCGGATAAAGCCATTATAAATGTTTTGTTGCTTGGGGTTGGTCGGCCATTGTGGTATTTTATATTTCCTGTTATGATGCCTTGGTCTGAATGATGAGGTAAATTTGTAATGAATGTCTTTACATATATCTGGTAAAGAAGATTTTCTTAGTCATTCTTAGTTATTTACATTAGTGACTTAGGATCTTAGGAAAGGTAATCACACCATTAAGAATGAAGATGTAGATGTCCAGACTTAGTGAGTTGCCTATACCTAGACAGCTTTTATAGCATCTAGTTTAGCGGGTCAGTTTTAGAGGAGTTTTGAACACTTTGTTTTCTCTAGTCAAGCTGGTTCTAACTGGTCAGACTTTTCAGAACAACTGACCTACTAGCTAAAACTAGCTTGGCCAGGTTGGGAGAAAAGCTTAACCAATTTAACCCAGCTGTGTCCAGCTTAAAACAGCCAAGACCAACCAACCAGACTATAAATAATCAATCAACACTGAAAAATAGCTTTATCTAATGTCATATTTGTGGTGGTATTAAAGTATTTGGTCATTAGCTTAGCAACATGCTAACATCAGAATCTATTGGAATAGGCCATTATCCATTATTTCAATATTCTCCAATATGTGTGTTTGCTATTAGGCCATTAACATGCTTGTGTCAATATCTTTTGAAATATTTTTTTCCAATATTTATGTGCGCTATTAAAGAATTTGGGCTATTAGCTTAGCAACATGCTAACCTTAAAATCTATTGAAAACAAATAGGTTTTGAAATATCCAGTATTTTTGTGTGCTATTTAAGTATTGGGCTATTAGCTTTAGCAACATGCTAACATCAGAATCTATTGGAAAATTATCCATTATTTCAATATTATCCAATATTTGTGTGTGCTATTAGGGCATGTAGTAACATGCTTAGTAACATGCTTTTGTCAATATCTCTCTCTATATATATATATATATATATATATATGGGTGCGCTATTGGAGTATTTGGGCTATTAGCTTGGAAGCATGCTAACATCAGAATGTTTTGAAATATTATCCAATATTCAGATTATTTGTGTGTACTGAGTCATTAGCTTAGTAACATGATTATGTTATGAAATGTCATTCTATGTTAAAGTATTGGGTCATTAATTTAGCTACATGCTAATGTCAAAATCTATTGGAATCTATATTTATTCAACTAAGATTAGGTGTAATCTCTATTCAGATTAGATGAGGTCTCAGGACCTCAGGTCAGAGCTGCTTCCTGCCCACTGCCATGCTAGAACATCTCAAACATCTCCCTCATCTCCACTCTTCCCTTTTCTCCTTCCTCCCCTGGTTAGATAACAGACACATCTGTGTCTTAACTCACAACGCTCTGGGATACAGCTCCAAGATCAGACCTCTCCTTTTTAAATTGATCTCAGTAACTATGCGCTGAAAAATTGAACAGAACCAAAGACACTGCTCTGGATCCATCCCCAGGATGCAGACTTCTTCTAGATTCTCCTGCTTTGCGTAATTGTCTTTTGCCAAAAAGCCCTGAGTGACTTCAGACTTTCCATTTCAACAGAGCTCATTTTCCTTGGCAGGACAACTTCTGTCGGATAGAGCCAGGACATTGTCAAACCTCCAAGAGAGAAAAAGTGAGGGAGAGAAGAAGACTGTGTGTGTGTGAGGAATTGCTGGGGAGAGGTGTGCTGTTACACTATTTGAATCAACTGTGAATACACAGCAACGTTTAATTGATTGGCCAGACCTTTGCAATAAAACAATGCCAGGAACAGTTGTGGCCACTAATGTAAACAGTCCAGTCTTCTGAACGGACTCTCCTTGTTCAGCAGATCTCTGAACAATTTCATCTGAACGTGTCATTCCACCAAATAGGCTCATAAATAATGTTTTCTCATTCTTGGTTCCTGTTAGAGTGGTCTCTTTTTGTTCCTATAAGTGTCTTGTTATTGAGGAAATCTACTAAATCATAAGTGGTTCTGAAACTGTGGTAACTGTGGATCCCAGAGGAGAGAGAGACAGACTCAAGAATCGATTTGTTCAACAATACTGATTCTTTCAGGAATGAAAAAGGTAATAGTCTTCATGAGTGAGTTACTGAATTATTCACTCAACCAATTTGTTATATGTTATATAATGTACAGTGTTGGGAAGGTTACTTTGGAAATGTAATAGGTTACAGATTACAAGTTACCCTACTTAAAATGTAATAAGTAGTGTAACTTTTCAATTACTTTATTAAAGTAATGTAACTGATTACATTTGATTACTTTTTGATTACTTTTCTAAATTTCTAATGTTTTCAACTGTTAATAATTTTCAAACATGTAAACCAGGCAGGGTTAAATTTACAATATGTGCTCAACACTGATAACTGTCAGACTTTCTAAATCCTTCATCACTTGAATTAAGATTATTACCACCCTACAATGATAAAAATGCACTCCTTTTTTTTTAATGCCCCCAAAACCTAAACAGTCTCAATTATCAAGCCATTTTGATTTTGGCAGGATCAGGTAGGTTCTCGAGTCAGGATTTGAACACGGGACATCCAAAGCGCAATGACACTATATGTCAGCGCACTGCCCACAAGGCTATCAAAAAAATAAAGAATATACATAAACCTTATCGGATAAGCATGTTATAAACTTCTGAAACATTGGTGTTTCATATTTTAGAGCAGTCATGGCAATTTATGGAAGAACTCAATTAAATCTGTATGTGGGAGTGTGTGTGAAAAAATCAGATGTAACCCCCTTTGTAATCCTTAACATTTTCATTAGTAACTGTAATTTAATTACACATTTTTTCTTAGTAACTGTAACTGATTACAATTACTTTTATTTTGTAATTAAATTACGTAATTCCGTTACATGTAACTAGTTACTCCCCAACACTGATAATGTATATGTATATATGTATAAGGAATAATTTACAGACAGGGATAATGGCTGGGTTTACATTATCCTGTTCATTACACAGCCACATAGTTAAATATTTCAACACAAAATAGTGATTTGAGAATAAATATTTTATTAGCTCACTTGTAAAAAAAAAAAGAAGCTTTTGTGAAGAAAAAAATCAAGCAAATGAAGTTGAAATATTGATTTGAGTTGAATTGTTATAAAATCATACCTGTAAATTATCTTAAAGCATTCCACTAAGGACAAAAAATAAATAAATAAAAATTCATACTGAAGACCTCTGAGGTCATGTTTACTACAGTTATTAATTGAGACGCAAAATGCCGGCAGTTGTGTTAATATGAAACGAACGAGAGAGTGTTTTCACAATGTGATCCAAGAGATATGAAAGTGGCAGAATAAAGTATTCCAGAGCAATGTTTAATTAAAAAAAAAAAAATTCAAATTTGATTTCCTTGATCTATATAATTTCTATACAGCTCAAACATTTATGTGTATGTTGCTGACAGTCCATAAATGTGAACTAAGAGAGATGTGAATTTGTTAAAAGCTATTAATGTTAATAAATAAAAATAAAAAAAGTCTGCTTTAATCAAAAACCACTAGAGTCAGGGACTCAAACTGACTGACCTCACAGCGGCCCATTTCACACACCTAGTGGTGATCTATCATCAATAGCTGTAAAGAGATTTTGGCATTATGGCTACAATATTAAACATTCCAGACAAGATGTTGATGTATGAAATCCTTGAATGCTCTTCATGGATGAAACGGCCTTCTCTCTCAGCCTCACAATCAATGCTTTGTGTGAAGATTCATCTGCTCCTCATAGTCTTTAAAGTAAATAAACACTACATAACGTCTCCTGCAGATTCTTCAAATTTAGTTCAGAAATCAGGCTTCTGCATTTTCCACTTGCCTTCAGAGAGAACTAGAAGTGAACACGCTTACTTACACATCTGTTATTGATTTGAGGAGAGCCTGGAACCCCTCCGTTTAAATCTGTCAGTGTGAGGAGCGCATAGGTTAGTATTTACTGACCTCATGTGGGACCGACTTGCCTCTGGCCAAACAGGTGACAGAGGGTCAAGTTTTTGTGTCTGTGAGTGGAATGTCTGTCAGATGTCTATGGCCATCTATCATGTATGTGAAAAACAATTTTAATCCAACACGTGTCTTTTCTGTCTTGCAGAAGATCAAGTCGATGAAAGTACCCAGAGTGAAAGTATCAAAAACTGTTTTTCCTGTTTTGCAAACAACTCAACTAAACCTTGAAATGCAGTCTACGTTTTTTTTTTCTCTGCCGTCTTCCTGTCTGTAATTTCTTCATCTGTTTCTTTCTGACACCGCACAGCGTGCTGTAAGACACGTACTAGTGCAGATTGGAGATCAGTTTTACAATGGTGAAGATCAAGACCTTACTAAACGATCCTGCTCCCAGATCAGGCCAAAAAGATGACAAATGGCCTCTCGGTCCCAGCTTGGACTGGATTGCTGTGCTCTCTTCCATGAAGACAGTGGGCCAGAAACATCTGAAGCTCTCGCTCTAGTGTTCCGCTGGACAGATGTGTGTAATTTGACTTGAACTGTTGAACCGCATGCCGTCAAACTGTTTATTATCAGAGGTCTGGCACACACCAGGTTGCACAATATTTGAAGGTCGTGTTATTAGGCAATATTGCGCAATGCATGGCGTCGACAGTGAAGAGTTTAAGAAAAAAATGTGTTCCTTGAAAATGAGAGCTCGAAAAAAAAAAAATATATAAAATAAATAAATAGGGGCAACCATCATATAATTTTTAATGTTCTCAAATGCAGGTCAGTTGACTGCAGTGACTTGAGCCATACAGTGGCTTTGTGTGGACTTGCTTTCTGGTTCCATTCAGGGACAGCCTCTAAGAGCCACATTTTTGTATTTGGTCCGATCTAAATCATAATTAATGAGCACAACTGTAGTTAAATCTAGAGATTATTGTGCTCAGCAGTCCATTTTGCAATTTGTATGCTGTTACATTTTGCTGCCTTCACACCTCTGAATACTCTCAAAATGGTGAAGTGTGCAGTATGTACAGAAGAGAATTAATGAAATTCTCAACTGTTTTGAGAAGACACACATTGTCTGTGTGTTTCCTGCATGGTTATAACCATTATGGCTGGAAAGTATACCTAACTATATAGTAGTTATATTTATATATTTGCTCTGAAATTCAATTCAATATTCAAAGCAAGAAATACAGTATACTCAACTACTTTAAAATATTTGTAGGCATGTTCTTCACACTATTTTTTAACAAAATGAACACAATAAAGAACATTTAATATATTTCAGAATATTTCATATTTAAAAAGATATAGTAATAAACAGTAATGTTTTTAACACCTACATGTTAAGAAGTAAAGGAATGGGACAGTTTTATAAATAAATGTAAAATTTTATAATTTGAAAATATTTTCTAATAAAATATTTGCTCACACTTTATTTTAAGGTCCAATTATTGCTATTAGCAAACCATTAACTATGACTTTTGCCTCAATAAACTCCTAATTTGCTGTTTATTAATAGTTATAGGTAGTTGTTGAGATTAGGTATTTGGTAGGATTAGAGATGCAGAATATGGTCATGCAGAATATGTGCTTTATAAGTACTAATAAAGAGCCAATATGTTTATAATAGGCATGCTAATAAGCAAATAGTTAATAGTGATAATTGGACCCTATACTAAAATGTTACCAAATATTTTGATGAAAAATTCCATGATTGAACATTTTTGAATAGTGACATAAAATGTTGAATCACGAACCGATGACATCATGCAAAAACAATGAACCAATTAAACACACTATTTAAGATGTGACATGAGGAAAGGCCATGAAATTGCCATCAAGACACACTTTTAGTAAACTTATATCCAAATGAAACACTTTAAAATCTCAATATTTACAATACTGATTAATTTTACATCACCAGAAAAGCATTGCACATATATTCTGAATATTCAATATGTCGCTCAGTCCAAATAACCACCCACCAAGGTGCTTGAAAGTCTTGCCTGTTTCACAGCTGGAAGAGATCTGCCCGCATTCCCATTAGGCTGTGCAGACCCAGGGGGCAGCGATAGCCCTCCCCAGCTGTCCCGAGCATTGTGGGAAAGCCTGAGCCTCTTCTAGAGCAGTGCCAGAAAAGATTCAGCCCCTAAAGCGCAGCGTGAGTGCCAGTAACCGAGCATGCTAACTAGCGTGACCGCTAACCACCCAGAGACTGAACATCATACAAAGAGTAAACTTACAGAAAAGCAGCGAAGAGAGAAGGGAAACAGAAGGAAAGGAGGACAGGAAAGGATGTGATCGCTAGAGATTACACAGTCCTTCCGAAACAGATCACAACCACCGAACACACATTTTTCTTTTTACTCGAAAGGCAAGAGTTTTTACCCCTTGAACGATATTAGCCCTCTTCCCCGAGTGTTATGATGCCCCTGCTCGTAATAAGCAAGGCAGCTGTGTTTGTTTTCCAGCAGTGCATGCTCACACAGGGCTGGGTAAGAATTGTTTTTCCTTCTCTGCCCTTGGTGAGGCTGGAAAACTCACAGCTGCATTTAAAGACTGGGGGAAAGTGGAGAACGTGAACAAGAATGAACAACTGCAGGTGAAAACCAAAGAAGAGACCGAAAGGAGTGAAAGAGAAAGAGAGAGCAAGACTTAAAAAGTACAGCTTTTAGCTCTTCCGAGGTAATTCGCCCTGACAGCAGCAGTGGGGCTGAAGACAACTGTCTGGCTTTGACAGATCCCTAACCAGGAACAGATCCCACATCTCTCCCTCTTCCTCTTGCGTTTGGAGGTCAGGCCCCACCAGGAGTGGCGGTGGGGTCAGAGGTCAAAGTTCAGTCAAAGTGTTCACAGGAAGTGCATCCGCTACAGGCTCTGGTTGTAGCCCTTTTGCAGAGCTCAGTTTAATGGGCCAAGCGGTCACTAGGGAGGTCTGCTGTTTCCCGTACTGTACAGGAACCTCCCTGCCACTTCACTCTTTGTAGGTTGGTGACTCACAAAGGAGATTTAGTTCCTCTGATTTCTGTTCTGCGTGCACATGTGTGTAGGTGTGTGTAAGTGCATGGCTGCATGCAAGCAGCTGGGTTTCTATGCCAAGAAGAGATGCAGTTCACCGAAAATGAGTTTGAAAGCAACCGAGTGAGCTTATCGTTGAATACTTCTAGTTACATTTCCATTAACTGTTTTGGCTTCCAAGGCTATATTAGTCTACTGTACTGATTAGGGATAACCATCTAAAAGTAAACATTCAACAATACCAGTATTTTCTAATATTGATATCACTGAGTATTCAGTTCAATACCAAATTGTGTTTTATCTCTGTGAACGCAGCTGCATATGTGAATGAACAAATGTACATCTTGGTTAAACAGCTTGCCTTACTTGGGTTATAAAAGTAAACACAGTTAGTGACTGTTAAGAGGTGATGCAATAATGGGATATGTTTTAAAATGTCATATCTGCACATCTTGCAGGGTCCTAATGTACTTCCACTGACCTTCCACTGTCAATTACTATATATTGCAAAAATTAAAATAAAATAAAAAATGTAGCTGTTTTGAGGGTGATACCCTTTCAAAAAGTACTATTATGTACCTTTTAATATTGTACTAATATCCAATCTTTAGGGGTCAATAAGGTGTACCTTTCGAAAGAGTACTCTCCTAGTGACAGCTGTTGTATTTTTTTTTTTTTCTTAATCAAAAACAATATTGACAAGCATAATGTATTGCTCTTTACAGTGCATAAATAATAAACACTTTGAAAAAAAAAATCAAAATATGTTTTATACTATGTATGTGTTTTTTATTTATTTATTTGTTTGTCAGTTTATCAAAGGTCAGTTCAGATTATTTAATTTTTTATTGCATGTATTATTTTATTACATAGTAGATAAATAATGCATGCTTCAAAAACATCAAAACATTTACATTACACTAATTATTTATTTATTTAACTAGGTTAGTTTAGTTTATTACATAGTAAACAATAAATACTCTGAATTTAAACTGTTTACATTACACTTTTTTAACTTTATTTAGATATTTAAAAATATGTTTACATTACACAATGTATGTATGTATCTGTATGTTTATTTTTTTGTTTATTAAAGGTCAGTTCAGGTTCATTGTTCTTTATTACTATTTACATAGTAAATAAATAACACATACTTCAAAAACGTTGAAACTGTTTACATTACACTATTTATTTATTTAAATTAAAGTTAAGTTATGTTTATTTCTTAAAAAAACAACCTAAAAAACGGCAAAACATTGTTTACATTACACTATTTATTTATTTAAATTAAAGTTAAGTTATGTTTATTTCTTAAAAAAACAACCTAAAAAACGGCAAAACATTGTTTACATTACACTATTTATTTATTTAAATTAAAGTTAAGTTATGTTTATTTCTTAAAAAAACAACCTAAAAAACGGCAAAACATTGTTTACATTACACTTTGTTTATTATTTATTTAAAATTTATTAATTTAATTAGATTTATTTTTTCAAATAAAGGTTCAGTATCACAGTAGGTTTGCTGTGTTTTCGAAATTGAAACAAAAAGATCATGAAACTTCACAATTGCATCGACTATTGAAACTTTAGTCATATCAAGATTAATACTAATCATATCATATCTGAATAAACATAACAAGTGTTGACAAATCCACAACAAATTTTTACATAGACATCTACCACCAAAATACCTTTTTTTACACTTCCATCAATCGATTTACGGGTTATGGGGATGCTGGAGCCTATACCAGCATCTCGGACCGTAGGCAGGGAAACACCCTGGATGGATTGCCAGTCCATTGCAGGGATTCTAAAAACTTGCAACACAAAACTCTGTCCACACCTGATTTACACCCCCTCAAACTATTGATTCAGATCTTGTTTGCATGAAGCTCACACATTCACCCTTCAGCAGCTCTCTCGCACGCCCACTTTGTGTTCCTAAAGACCATCTACAGTACAAAAACAACCACCCAGAGGTGAACCTGCAAACCTCCAGCTGCCTCACTGGGTCATTTAAGCGTCACAGTGAGAGGAAAGTTTGCTTATTTTATTGACGTTTCAGGTGAAGAAATGTTTCCAAAAACACGAGACCCAGTGACCCCCGAACTTCCTCACCGTGCAACTGCAGCACAAAGCTCATCCGGTGCAGACGTAACAGACACTAGACACTGATCAACAACTGGAGGAACTCTGAGGTGCGGTTTCTGTTCTGCGGTGCAGAGGATGCTGTATATTTATAGCTACTTAAATCGTATTTAACTCTAATAGAACTGGGGTTTCTTTGAATGACGTCTAATTATTTTTCAAAGCTTTGAAGGCCTGATTGACTTGGCTAGGAATACCATGTCACATACTTGAGAGGGAAACCACTGGCAGATGGAGAGAGAGAAAATCATCCATGCCAAATCAGACCAACAGATGCAACAGCTCTAGTTCCTTACTGGTCTACAACAAAGCTACTGTTCTTCTGTGCAATTCTTGTTTGTACGTTTAGCGTGTACTGTTGTATCAAATAATTTTGAAGCAGTTCCTACAGAAGCATAAAACAGACAGACAGAGAAAGCAAGAAAAAGGAAGTAAATGCAACCCTGGAGTCTTTCATAAGTACCCATAAGAAAAACAAACCCATTATATAGCATTTATGTAACATTTATAAATGTGCAGAGAACTATTTGGATACCTGAAATTAGCCCTTATATGACACGAAATAAACAGGAAGAGAGAACATGCAGTAAAGATCGCAATACTGTAAACACATTGTATAAAATGATCAATAATACACTCGAACAAAATAAATAATACAAATAAGTCAACAGCAATGGACGTTATAAAGAGCTACCAAAAAAATCCAGTACTTCTGTCATACTAATTATAACTCTTACACTATTCAATTTGAGCTCTTAAATTTTACTTATTAAATGTACAGTTATGTTAACACTCACACTTTAAATATTCATAACATTTATTTTCATTTTTATTTTTTTTTATTCATAAAATAAAGACTTTAAGAAGCTCTTATTTCCAGTGACAATTTTACCTGGCTTTTAAATGACAGCTGACTGATCCATAGTTTAACAAACTAACAGTCTAAGGAGTGATAAACTGAACAAAAAAAACATTAGACATTACTGACCTTGTTTATTAACCTCAGTAATTGACAGCGAGAACCACTATCCTTATAGCGTCCCTCTGTCTCCCTCTTTTCTGTCTTGTTTTCCTCTGTCGCACTTTCTGATGTGACCCCCTTCTCTCTCTCTCTCTCTTTCTCTCTTTCTTCCCTCCTCCGCCGCCGCCGTGTGTTTCTCAGGAGGAAATGAATGGATGGCTCACACAGTGCTGTTCTACTCACAGAGCTCGGGTCACATGACCAGGCTGAATGAAGAGAGGGGGTGGACCCTCGGGCTGCCAGGCGAGAGGACAAGGACTGCGTGTGTGTGTGTGTGTGTGTGTAGGTACTGTGAGCAAATGAGAGCGAAGGTGCCAGACTATGAAAATGTTGTGGGTGTTGAACTATGCATTTATGTGTCAGTAGAGTTGGTTTATTTTAACTTTCTGGTGTAGATGGAGACTATCTCAAATTATTCTCAAAAGATCACCAGATACACATTAGTTTTAGAGCTCTCTTATTATATGTCAACAGTTGTCTTATTTGTCTATATTTTTATTTTGTTTTGGTACAATGAAAAACCTTTCACATCCACAGAAGCTTTCTATTACACAGAAGGTTCTTTTGATTACTAAAATGTTCTTCACACTAAGAAAAATGGTTCTTTTAAGAACTGTTAACTGAAAGTCTATATTTTTAAATATATATTTCAGAACATACACCATACAACTATAATATATTTTATACATTTCGAAATATATTCAAAATATGTTTCAAAATATATATTCATTCACATAAGTAATTTTTTTATTTTATGAGCAATCTCTCAGTTTTGCCTTTAAATACATTTTTATGTATTTAAGTTTTATCTTTTGTTTAAAACAAAATATAGATATACTTTCAAAAATGTATTTTATTGAGCTTCATTTTTATATTTAGTATATGCTAAATATATTTTAAAAATATATTTTGACCAGACAAATATGTATATATATATATATATATATATTTTTTTTTTTTGCTGTATGGGCAAAATGGTTCCTAAAAGTGATAAGTACTTAGGAGAAACATACTTAAATCTTGATACTTAAATTTCTATTAAGTTTCCTGAGGCATGAAATACAAACCTCTGAGCAATAAAATGTTCCTCAGGTAATGAAAATAAAAGTAAATAAACAATCATTGATTGATTTTTATTGCTCAGGGGTTGCTCTTTGATAGCTCGGGAGACTTATATGAGATCTAAAAGCATCTTAAAGATAAAGAAATGCCTGGGTGGTAGTGAAAACATGTTGTCTAGCTAGTAACATTATATTTTGGTCCTCAAGCTCTGCTGCTTACATGGCAAAAATGATCCACTACAGTAAACCACCACTGGGCCAGCGGTAACAATGCACCAGCATGTCAATGACCTGCCCACAGAAATGGTGGTCACCATCCCCAAGTGGACCTCTGATGTATAAGGAGACTACACACACTACAAATGCACAGCTAAATATATTGAACAAAGTAAAAAATAAGGTTAAAAAAGATGTGAGAATTAATATTTTAAACAATCCAGAAATGAACTGTGTTAATGAGCAACCAAAATGTCCATCCAGAGCAAGCACTAGCCCTCCCTAACATATATGTGTGTGTGTGTGTGTGTGTGTGTGTGTGTGTGTGTGTGTGTGTGTGTGTGTGTGTGTGTGTGTGTGTGTGTACAGCTAATTGAGGAAGTCTGGGGGATGTGTGTGACTCTTCTTGGAGGCCAGTCGTCAGTTGCCATAGCGACCTGCTCTCCCACCTTGTGTCGGTCCTGTGCTTTTGTGGAGGTGTGAGAGGAGGTGGAGGACTCTCTCTAGCTTTCTCTCCTTTTCCACCCCCTCTCACTGCACTACTGTATCTCAAAGCTGTTAAAAACATCCCTTCCATTTTAACTATTCGGTTGGCTTAGCTAAAGTGAACAGGAAGTTGAGTGTAATTAGGAATTGGTTGCTTACAGGTGAAGAATTACTGTCAACTGTGGACAAAGGAAATGGTCAAACTGCTTTTGCCATCTGTTTAGCTGCTTCGGTGCCATTGCAATTTGAAAAGAAAACACAAGTTTTACATTGAAGTTAAGTGGTTTCAGCAGACAGAACGGTTATCCATCACACAATCTGACAGACATGTTTTTCTTGTATTTCTGAAAGGTGGCTAGATTGACAGGCCTTTATCTGCTGCTGGTGCTGGCGTTGAAATGTTAATTTTACATGAGTCAAACTGCATCAAGACAGAGGATTGGACTGTTGACTTAGGCTTGGTCTTTTTTCGGCATTTAAAAGGGATTTCCAAGGGCTCGAGTTGGCTAAGCTCTGTGATATGAAGAGAGAAATGAAAAAGTGTGGAGAATATCTTTAATAATTATCTTGGATTACCAAGCAAAATATACCAATATAAAAATAAATTTGCTTGCTTGTTTAGTGTTAATTCATTGGTGTCAATCAACCGAGGTAATTGTTTGAAATTATTGTTTGATATATTATTACATACTTTTCAAGATCGAGATATAAACTAAAAGAGGTCTAGAGAGGTTGGCAGTCACTGTGTATGTGAACTGCTAGCCAGGTTGCTAAAAAAGCCAGTGAAGCATGATGCTAATGTGAAGCCGAGGGCAAGTGTATGCCTGACTGCTCTAATACCGACCTTCAACCCGTATACATGACTTTAATAAAGAAGAAAATGCCTTAACAGCCTGGCTAAGGTGAGTATATCTGGATACCATAGATGTTTTAAGAAAATTCAATTAATTAAAATGGAGAAACTAGACCTTGAAGGAGAATCTAATCGGTCTTAAATGGACAGTTCACCCAAAAAGGAAATTGTTGTCGTTTTTTTTTTTTTTTTTTCCTGGGCCTTGAATGTGGAAGTTCCCTTGCTGTCTATGCAGAGTACGAAAGTTCTCTGATTTCATCAAAAATATCCTAATTTGTATTCCGAAGATGAACAAAGGTCTTACGGGTTTGAAACATGAGTGTGAGTAATTAATTACAGAATTTTCATTTTTGGGTAAACTATCCCTTTAATTAGTAGCTACATATGTGCTCGTTGCAGACAAAGACAGTAACTCTTACAAATTATAAAGGTTATTTATTGGAATCCATGGTTCCATGAACATCCATGGAACCTTTCCATTGCACAAAGGTTCTTTTCAGTGGAAAGGTTCTTTAGATTATTGAAATGTTCTTCACCTGACTTCTGACACTAAGAAAATTGGTTCTTTCAAGAACTATTCATTGAAAGGTTCATTGGGGAACGAAAAATAGTTCTTCTATGACATCACAGTGAAAACCCACATTTGGAACCTTTGTTTTACACTTTAAAAGTTTAAGTCAGAAAAAACAAAACAAAACAGTGATTCATCTTTATGTGATTCATCTGTGATTTTTTTGCACAGTCGATAACAGATCTATAATATGATTGTAGCTTGGCTTTGTTCAGTATGTATACAAATTAATCAGACTACAATTGACATTGCGCGCTTGCTCCAAGAGACAAAAGTGACATTCGATGTGTATTTAATCATACAAATATTTGATTACGTATTGTGTTAGGTATACTTGGACAGACAGATGAAAGCTGTAACTTGAATACACAAAAACCCTGTTAAACTAGATTATAACTGTGCATGTAAACTTACTATGTGTGGATTTGACTGCCTCAGACCTATAAAGGATAACTGAGTAGCTGGCATGAAATGAACCTTGTCAGCTAACACACACACACACACACACACACTAACCTAAACAAACTTTTATATTGTTTCAGCTGAAGGGCCCCGAAATCTTCAGTCAAATACACTGGACAAGACTGTGAGAAAGAAAGAGGGGTAGATATGGTCACTAAAACATACAGGACCGAGAGAGTGTAAAAAAAAAAAAAAAACTTAATTTATGGCGCTTTTCCACTGCATGGTAAGGCACGGTACGGCTCGGTACGGTTCACTTTTGGGGGGGGTTTCCACTGGGTACAGTACCTGGTACATGGTACTTTTTTTAGTACCACCTCGGTTGAGGTCCCAAGCGAACCGTACCGTTACCAAAACATGACGTATAAACTCTGCTGATCACGGATTGGCCGGAGAGAATCGTCACTACCTGCGTCACTAAACTTGCGACACAAACACAACAGAACCGCTAGATTTAAATCAGCACAGCCAGCGAAGGATCGAACGCAACTGTTTTGAACGAGCGCACCTTTTTTTAACAACCAAAAAGTGGCTGTTCCCCCTGTTGAGGAAGTACAGACGTTCCTCTCGTTGATAGCAGAAGAGCGGATCCAGCGAGAGCTTGATGGGGCGACGCGAATGAAAAAGTTTTTTAGGAGTCGCGGCAGTAGAGGCGGCGCAACTATAACGACATGTGAATAATCCCGCCCACTCTAAAGCGATACTAAACCATTAGTGCAGCAATTAGGTTACAGTTGTCAAAGGTTAGAAATGGAAAATCAATGAATGAATAAATAAAAACAGACAATCAAAGCCGCAACAAAGTTTTGATTTTAGAAATTTAAGTTCTTCAACGTATTCATTTCGGTAACACTTTAGTTATAGGGACCAATTCTCACTATTAACTAGTTGCTTATTAGCATGCCTATTATTAACATATTGGCTGTTTATTAGTACTTATAAAGCACATATTCTGCGTCACCATATTCTACATCCCTAATCCTACCCAATACCTAAACTTAACAACTACCTTATAACTATTAATAAGCAGCACATTAGGAGTTGACTGAGGCAACTCATAGTTAATGATTTGTTAATAGCGAGAATTGGAACTTAAAATAAAGTGTGACCTTTATTTATTTATTTTTCATCTAATTTCATCTTTATTTGAATAGTTTTTCTTTAGTTTACTCTAATAACGCTGGTTTAAAATATGACTTTTAATTGTTCTATCTTTTGTGAGTAAGTTATATTAGAGACAGATAAAGAAATGGCTCTCTGAATAGGATGTCTTGCGATTTGTTGAAATTTAGCTCAGCTTCCCCAACATGCACGTCAAGGGTTGCTATTGTAATCTAGAAGGCTGTTTGTGTTTGTTTCTGAAGCTCGATACCCCCCAGATTGACACTTATCTATTTTACCACTAACATTCACAAATACAAACAGCATGGACACATTCTGAGGCATTATGGGTAATTGATTGCACTGGGCAGGGGGTGTGTATCATGACGTAACATATCGTGACTTTCAAATCGAACAAAATGTGATTCAGATCTGAACAAATTCACAGTATCTTTCATATGAATCACTTTCCTAAATCAACAACTCTCTCATATCAATACAGCTCAGTGCCTCGATTCAGTACCTTTACCTTAAAACTGACAAGCATAACCTCGGACGTCTTGTTTCTTTTCAGTCTTATGTTCGCTTTAGTGGTTTTGCCGTCCAATATTTTTTTCCAAAGTCTTTTTTAAACCCTAGATAATGTATTTCTCAGTGATGTACGACTCTCACTGCCAAAATCAGCACTACTGACCACCCCCCACACAGTCTGCAGGGGGCCAGGGAGTTTATGTGTGTGGAGGGAGTGTGTGTGCGATTGTCGGAATGTGTGTGTGTGTGTGGGTAAATGTATGTGCGTTTGAGGGAAGTACTTCCTCCTTGCCAGTATTCCCACAGACTCCATTTTTCTGTTGTGCTCAATGTGTCCGACAGACACTAATATACAAGCAAACACAATCACCATCATATTCGTTTGACTTTATCCCGTGTGCCTTTCTTCCCATTCCTTCCATGTCTGTCTGTTAGTTTATCCCCCCGTAACCTCGCCGATGGTTATTGAAATTGCATGGTTGGTATCAGTGAAATTCCTCTCTAAACTGATGTAGCTGTTGATGAATTACTGCCAGAGCTGGTAATTCATTCCAGAGACCATAGTGGACAGAAATCATTTATGGGAAATGTGTTTGAACGAATCCCATCGTATTCATTTTGACTGTCCTCATTGGGTGTGTGGTCATGCTAGTCGGTATGTAGACGCACACACACTCACTCTGCCACGTCGTTTGGGGTCCGCTCCCCCAGCCCCCCTTACAGCCCCCAGTGCAGACCAGAGCGCAGTGGGAAAATGAGAGACAGCTTTTCGGCGTGGTGGAGGGAATGCTCGGACGATGAGAACATGTAGTGGAGAGAAGTCAATAAGGAGGGGGAGCTGCTGACTGGCCTGTGGAAAAAGAGAGCGAAAGGAAAGGAGAGAGAGCGACATGTCATGATTCAGAGGAAAAATAGTTTGTTTTACAACCGTGTTCACATTTCAGAGGTTTTCATATAGATCAGTCTGCGTTAAAACTAGACGAGGAATCAATTTCACGCCCGCTCTGCATGTTACACATGCTATAACGAGTGACTTCAGTTGAGGGTTAGTTCATCCAAAAATGAAAATTCTGACATCATTTACTAACCTTCATTTCGTTCCAAACCCATAAGTCTTTTGTTCATCTACAAACACGAATGAAGATATTTTGAATGAAACCTGAGAGATTTCTGTCTCTCCATTGAAAGGCCACGTAACCAATACCTTAACGTTTCAAAATGTAATCCAAAAGTAATCCAAATCAATCAAGCTGTTCTGAAAACATACGATAGCTAGATCGCTAGATTTTAAGAAAATGTAGGCTTTACTTTACGTATAAACATTGATCAACATACATTCATTAAGCAAACTAAAAACTGTAAACTGCAGATCAACTGTGCTTACTGACATATAAGAACAAGCATCATTAGTTCCTGTAAAAGGTCAAACATGCTTGTTTGACATGAGAGAAGAAACGTCTCGTATCAAGCAAGTACTTTTGAGCTTCCATTTACCATATTTGATGTGCACTATGTGCACTGATTCGTGTTTAATTCTGAATAAAAGTCTAAATTAGATGTGCTCATCAAACAAAGTGATCATGTCTCTTTGATTAAACAGCTTGATTCAGGTAAATTACATTTATGATGTCTTTATGCTTTTTGAAGTGTCAGAGTTTTGGTGGAATTGACTTTTAATGGAGGGACAGAAATCTCTCAGGTTTCATTAAGAATTGTATTTTAAAGATAAACAAACGTCTAATGGGTTTGGAATGACATAAAGGTGACCAAATGATGTCAGGATTTTCATTTTTGGGTGAAATGACCCTTTAAAAGGGATAGTTCATTCAAAAAAGACAATTCTGTCATCAACCAAATGTCATTCCAAACCTGTATCACTTTTTTTCTTCAGTGGAATGTAAAAGAAAGCATTCTGAAGGATGTTTCAACTCTTTTTGTTCATACATTGAAAGTGAATGGGGTCCAAATTAACAATTTAGACCCCATTGACTTTTATTGTATGGGCAAAAAACTAAAAAAAACTTTTTTCAAAATAACTCATTTTGTGTTCTGTAGAAGAAAGAAACATGAGGGTGAGTAAATGCTGACAGATTTGTCACTTTTGAGTGAACTACCCCTTTAAACGTCAGTACAGATTGTGAGTACTATAAATATTTGTCTGACTCATTTACTAGGGGCGCACATAAACTAGACCCATATGGCACTGAGCCGCCATGCCTATTACATTGCATCACAGGAAATATCCTTACGGGAAGCGTCTGATGAACAGAACCTGTGCTGATAAAATTCATAAAGGAATATTTTCAAAAGTAGGGGCAATTTGCGGGGGTTACAGTTGAGGAGTGGAGAGAAAGAAGAAGAGTAAAGGGGGAGGACAGGAGGGGGAAAGAGACGAGAGAAGCCAGCAATGTGACAAAGAAATGAAAATGATAGAGTGCCTGCGAAGAAGTAAAGGATGAGTGAGAGAGAGATAGCATAAATAAGAGGTTATTTTGAAGTGAGTGCCTCAGTAGGAAGACAAAAGAGAGGGGGCGAGAGAAAGAAGGGTGGTTGGCAAGGTTCAGAGGCCCTGGCTTAGCTCTGAGTCTGTCTACTAATGGGCTCAGGGCTCCCTGATTTTCAAAGCCAGAGGGAAACATGAGCGCAGACTCCAACCTCAGCATTCCAACACACACACTCTCTTAGACTAACCTCGATCTCTTGCTCTCTTTCCGTTTCCCTTCTCCCCATCTTACAACAAACACTCTCATCCTTGCGTTCCCTTTCAATCCAACCTCAGCCTTACCAAACACACTTTCTCTCTCAAACCCACTTCACCCTTAAAGGAATAGTTCACCCAAAATGGAAATTCTGTCATCATTTACTCACCCCTCATATCCTTCTAAAGCAGTATGACTTTATTTCTTCCATGGAACACAAAAGGAGAAATGTTGAAGTGTGTTCTCGTTGTTTTTTTGTTTGTTTGTTAGTTTTTTTCCATACAGTTATAGAGTGCTGCAGTGATGGCATATTTTTGTAGGCCAACCCGTAAGTTAGCATCACCCTAATGCCCGTGACAAAAACCCAATAGGATTTTTCCATTGGCTTTTGGATTGCTGCAGAAAATAAGCTCTGTGAACTTATATGTTTTGTTCATCAAGGCAATCTTCACAAATGAACACAACTTTAATGGATTTTGAAGCCTAAATATAATCGCTAGAAGTAAAAAGCTAAATTCAGGCCATAAACGACCTACACCGCAGTCTCAAGAGCTCACCATCATCACCACTAAGTTTCCAACCACTCTTTTAATCTTAATGTAAAATCTACAGGTTGGATATTTTGAGCTAGAAGAGTTTGCAAGAGCTTGAGTATAAACAAAACAAGCCTGTAAAAGTGGACTATAGTGAGCAGATGAGTTCAGCATGCTGACTGTCAATGTCCAACAATCCTCCATGTATTTTATATTGTAAAATAAAACTTGAAACTAGTTTGAGCTTCTGTTAGACCTTATTTCTGGCATTTAACCAAAAACACATTCAAAAAACCCATTGACTTCAGAAAGATGGAACCGAAAGTGCAAAAAAAAAACAGAAAAAAAGTGACATATCATGAAAATCTGATTTTTCAGTGTTTAAGTGTTATAATCTGGTCCCTAGTGCATCTACCAACCCAGAAAATGTGAAAAAGGGCAACACAACTTTGCTTTGGTAAGCCTTTTTCTGCAAGCATGTGAAAAAAGGAGTGTGTCAGATTTAGCTCTTCCCGTGGCGTGGTAAAGGGATCTTATTATAATATTACCGCCCCTTAATCTGCACGATTCCACCCACGGTGCTGCCATTTTGTCTTAGCAAGCGACAACGGTTTAAAGCCATGGTAAAAGTTCAAACAAAGCATGCTAACTGTTCTATCTTTGGCTGCAGAGTCCCATCCTCAGAGGAGACAAGAGAGCAGTGGATTTATTGATTTATTACAAATGTGCTGCTGCACATATCTAATATAAACATGCAATATCTTTCCCAGCTGTTTACCTTCACAGACATAAATGACTGTGTTTGTAACTCCTGTGTGTTTTTAACATAAACTTATGTGTATTTGATAGTTTAAGCACAATAAGACATGAAAGAGAACTTAGTTTAGTACTAACATTCCATGTGACAGCCGCTTTCTGTGCGCGTGCTTCGGATGTGTGCACTCAGAAAATCGTATATATCAGAAGTTTAAACTGATATGCCTTTAAAACGCATGATTTCAGCATGATAGACATGATAATCAAAACCAAACAGATGCTTTTTGGCAGAGTATCTGAGGTACGAGCTGTTAAGGCACAGCCCTATTCTGGAAAAGGGGGCGGGGAGCAGCAGCTCATTTGCATTTAAAGAGACAGGCACAAAAAGAGTGTGTTTCTGCTTCCACTCAAAATGGGCATTTTCAAAATGATATAATAAATGATCTGTGGGGTATTTTGAGCTGAAAATTCACAGACACATTCTGAGGACACTTGAGACTTATATTACATATTGTAAAAAGAGTAGGTATCCTTTAAGACTCTATGGACACTATGGATACTGAAGCTTTCAGGTTTCAAAAAGTTTAATTGAGTCATAAGAATCTGTTATATTAAGTCTTCTGAAGCCATATGATGGCTTTGGGTAAGGAGCCGATTCTAATTTAGTCATTGTTAGCTATGTATTAATCATGAACCTATCATTAGTTTCAGTGAACCATTTGATCCAATTCACAAAACTATTCAAATTCATTCATTTAAAAATCTGATTTATGCGACTTTTGCAGGTCATACAGTGGAAGATTATCAGATTCTCACACAAAACCATTTTTACGCCTTCAAAGGACTTTGAATATAGTAGACATGTTGAGTGGACTACTGTTAGTGGTAATTTTATGGTGAAGCTTGAAACCTCCAGTCCCTATTATAATGGATAAAATGCATAAAAAACAGCCTTAAAATATTTTCTTTTTGTGTTCCACGGGTTTGGAATAATTTGAAGGAGAGTAAATGAAGACTTGAACTGCAGTACCACCTCATTAGCATCCTGAGTCATTGTTCTATTGGTGCCTTATTATATGTATTGACCATTCTGCAAATGACAGCAGCAAACTGTCACTGACTCATAGGCACTCTGACATGCAACCCATGCTTTATTGTTGTACAACTAAGCCACTGACACGTTTTTTCTCTGCGGCACTGCCTTCATAATGCCACAGTAAATAGACTGCCGAATACCTTCTGCTCTCACACCACAGTCTGTAGGCTTAAAACCACCTCACTACTCTTCTGAGTCCCATCAAAGTTCCACACGGGTTATATTGAGATGTTAAATGTTATCCAATGTGTCTGTCTTATTATAGATATTGGACGTTAATCAGTTGGTGTGTGTGTGGGAACTCTCCTCCATCTGACACATCAGTTTGTTCTCACCCTTCTGACACCACAAGGCATCACCATAGCAACCTCTCACTTTGTCACACTCCTTTGGTCCTGTTGAGAACGCATGACATGATAGCACACATACACACACATACAGTGCCGTGAAAAGGTTTTTCCTGTTTTTTTTATTTTTTGCATATTTGTCACACTTAAAAGATTCAGATCATCAAACAAATTTTAATATTACACAAAGATAATGCAAGTAAATACAAAATGCAGTTTTTAAATGATGATTTAATTTATTAAGGGAAAAAAGCTGTCCAAACCTACCTAGCCCTACGTGAAAAATTATTTGCCCCTCCTCTTAAATCATGAAAGAACTGTGATTAACCACATTATTTTAGAAAGCTGAGTTAAATTTCACTAGCCACACCCAGGCCTGATTACTGCCAGACCTGTTGAATCAAGAAATCACTTAAATAGAACCTGCCTGACAAAGTGAAGCATGCTTAAAGAGCAACACATCACGCCGCGATCTAAAGAAATTCAAGAACAGATGAGAAACAAAATAGCTGACATGTATCAGTCTGGAAAGGGTTATGAAGCCATTTCTAAGGCTTTGGGACTCCAGCGAACCACGGTCAGAGCCATTATCCACAAATGGAGAAAGCTTGGAACAGTGGTGAACCTTCCCAGGAGTGGCCGGCCTACCAAAATTACTCCAAGAGCACAACGACGACTCATCCAGGAGGTCATAAAAGAACCCAGAACAACAGCTAAAGAACTGCAGGCCTCACTTGCCTCAATTAAGGTCAGTGTTCATGATTCAACAATAAGAAAGAGACTGGGCAAAAACGGCATCCATGGGAGAGTTCCAAGGCAAAAGCCATTGCTGACCAAAAAGAACACAAAGGCTTGTCTCACATTTGCCAAAAAATATCTTGTTTATCCCCAAGACTTTTGGGCAAATATTCTGTGGACTGATGAGACAAAAGTTGAACTTTTTGGAAGGTGTGTGTCCCGTTACATCTGGCGTAAAACCAACACAGCATTTCATAAAAAGAACATCATACCAACAGTCAAACATGGTGGTGGTAGTGTGATGGTCTGGGGCTGCTTTGCAGCTTCAGGACCTGGATGACTTGCCATAATTGATGGAACCATGAATTCTGCTCTCTATCAGAAAATCCTGAAGGAGAATGTCCGGCCGTCAGTTTGTGACCTCAAGCTCAAGCGCACTTGGTTTATGCAGCAGGACAATGATCCAAAACACACCAGCAAGTCCACCTTTGAATGGCTCAAGAAAAACAAAATTAAGGTTTTGGAGTGGCCAAGTCAAAGTCCAGACTTAAATCCGATTGAGATGCTGTGGCATGACCTTAAACAGTCCATTCATGCTCAAAAACCCTCCAATGTGGCTGAATGAAAACATACAGTGCTGTGAAAAGGTTTTTGCCCCCTTCCTGTTTTTTTTATTTTTTGCATATTTGTCACACTTAAAAGATTCAGATCATCAAACAAATTTTAATATTACACAAAGATAATGCAAGTAAATACAAAATGCAGTTTTTAAATGATGATTTCATTTATTAAGGGAAAAAAGCTGTCCAAACCTACCTGGCCCTACGTGAAAAATTAATTGCCCCCTCCAGTTAAATCATGAAAGAACTGCGATTAACCACATTATTTTAGAAAGCGGAGTTAAATTTCACTAGCCACACCCAGGTCTGATTAATGCCAGACCTGTTGAATCAAGAAATCACTTAAATAGAACCTGTCTGATGAAGTGAAGCATGCTTAAAGAACAACACATCATGCTGCGATCTAAAGAAATTCAAGAACAGCTGAGAAGCAAAATAGTTGACATGTATCAGTATGGAAAGGGTTATAAAGCCATTTCTAAGGCTTTGGGACTCCAGCGAACCACAGTCAGAGCCATTATACACAAATGGAGAAAGCTTGGAACCGTGGTGAACCTTCCCAGGAGTGGCCGGCCTACCAAAATTACTCCAAGAGCGCAACGACGACTCATCCAAGAGGTCATAAAAGAACCCAGAACAACATCTAAAGAACCGCAGGCCTCACTTGCCTCAATTAAGGTCATTTTACATGATTCAACAATAAGAAAGAGACTGGGCAAAAACGGCATCCATGGGAGAGTTCCAAGGCAAAAGCCATTGCTGACCAAAAAGAACACAAAGGCTTGTCAGGGTCGTCTCAAAAAATATCTTGATTATCCCCAAGACTTTTGGGCAAATATTCTGTGTACTGCTGCGACTGCTGCGACAAATTTTGGAAGGTGTGTGTACCGTTACATCTGGCGTAAAACCAACACAGCATTTCATAAAAAGAACATCATACCAACAGTCAAACATGGTGGAGGTAGTGTGGTGGTCTGGGGCTGCTTTGCAGCTTCAGGACCTGGATGACTTACCATAATTGATGGAACCATGAATTCTGCTCTCTATCAGAAAATCCTGAAGGAGAATGTCCGGCCGTCAGTTTGTGACCTCAAGCGCACTTGGGTTATGCAGCAGGACAATGATCCCAAACACACCAGCAAGTCCACCTTTGAATGGCTCAAGAAAAACAAAATTAAGGTTTTGGAATGGCCAAGTCAAAGTCCAGACTTAAATCCGATTGAGATGCTGTGGCATGACCTTAAACAGTCCATTCATGCTCAAAAACCCTCCAATGTGGCTGAATGAAAACAATTCTGCAAAGAAGAGTGGGCCAAAATTCCTGTGAAAGACTCATTGCCAGTTATCACAAACGCTTGATTGCAGTTGTTGCTGCAAAGGGTGGCACAACCAGTTATTAGATTTAGGGGGCAATTACTTTTTCACGTAGTGCCAGGCAGGTTTGGACAGCTTTTTTCCCTTAATAAATGAAATCATAATTTCAAAACTGCAGTTTGTATTTACTCAGGTTATCTTTGTGTAATATTAAAATTTGTTTGATGATCTGAATCTTTTAAGTGTGACAAATATGCAAACAATTAAAAAAACAGGAAGGGGGCAAAAACTTTTTCACACCACTGTAAATGTTTTTTAAAGTCAGTTCTGATGGTTTTCTCCTTTTGAATTAAAGTGCTACATATGTTACACTGATTTGATACGTGTTATTATGAAGTAGTCATTTCATTAACAGTAAATAGACAGTCTT
>NW_015643643.1:271475-279475 GCF_001515625.1 Sinocyclocheilus rhinocerous
GAAAGTGACAGTAAAGACATGTATAATGTTACAGAAGATTTCTATTTCAAATAAATGCTGTTCTTTTGAACTTTGTTAAACAAAGAATGCTGAAAAAAGTATCATGGTTTCCACAAAAATATGAAGCATTAATAATAATAAATGTTTCAGAGCATCAAATCAGCATATCAGAATGATTTCTGAAGGATCATGTGACACTGAAGACTGGAGTAATGATACTGAAAATTCTGCTTTGCAGCTTCAGGACCTGGACAACTTGCAGTAATTGATGGAACCATGAATTCTGCACTCTATCAGAAAATCCTGAAGGAAAATGTCCGGCTGTCAGTTTGTGACCTCAAGCTCAAGCGCACTTGGGTTATGCAGCAGGACAATGATCACAAACACACCAGCAAGTCCACCTCTGAATGGCTCAAGAAAAACAAAATTAAGGTTCTGGAGTGGCCAAGTCAAAGTCCGGACTTCAATCCGATTGAGCTGCTGTGGCATGACCTTAAAGGGGTCATATGATGCTATTTTAAAGATCATTATTTTGTGTATTTGGTGTAACAGAATATGTTGACATGCTTTAATGTTCAAAAAACACATTATTTTTCAAATACTGTACATTATTGTAGGTCCTCTATGCCCCGCCTCTCTCCAACACATAGTTTTCAACAAAGCGGGCCAAAATTCCTCCACAGCGATGTGAAAGTCTCATTGCCAGTTAATGCAAACGCTTGATTGCAGTTGTTGCTGCAAAGGTGGCACAACCAGTTATTAGATTTAGGGGGCAATTACTTTTTCACATAGTGCCAGGCAGGTTTGGACAGCTTTTTTCCCTTAATAAATGAAATCATTATTTCAAAACTGCATTTTGTATTTACTCTGGTTATCTTTGTGTAATATTAAAATTTGCTTGATGATCTGAATCATTCAAGTGTGACAAATATGCAAAAAAATAAAAACAGAATGGGGGCAAAAACTTTTTCACACCACTGTAAGCTGACCTCACCACATCTATGTTGTTCATTAGAGATGTGAAGTTATTACATTGAGAATTGCTTGGCCAGGGTATTCCAATTAGTTAGCATCATTATAACTCTGAGATCTAGTAAGCTGACTCAGTCTTTGAAGATAACATCCTAACCATCATGGAACCTCATAAGCGACTGTTTTGGAATGCAGAAACTCAAATAACACTCCACACTGGACTCTTTACTAGCATTTGATTTCAATCGGCTTGTTAAGTCATGACGTAACGAATAGACCTGCTGTTTTCTGGTCTAGCCTCCATCCTGTTTCAAGTAAGAATAATAACAGAGATTTATGAGCACTATTCATCCAACTGTATAAGCTAAGCGTTTAAAAAACAGACCACAATATTTTACGGATCCATAAGGGATGAATCATTATTTTGGTAGTATTACAGCAAACATTAAGTGTATACTGACATCTGATTGAGTGCTTGGACATGTGACGTCAGACTTAAAAAGTAGTTCATTTGATATTAGCATGTTGCTAATCTAATGCCATTAATGTCTAATAAGCATAAAAATACAAACATATTGGGTGAAATAATGAATCTTTTCAATCACGCAACTTTATTTTATATTTTATTTTTATTAGTGCCTTTCAGTATTACATATACATTTTTACAATCTTGGCTGGTCCTACGGAAACACAGAAAGTTCCCCTAACGTTATGCATATCATTGCCTATTTGGGTTTTTTGGGGAACTAATCGATAATAATGGAATATTCTTTGTAGGCTATTTTTCCTACAAAGAATGTTATATTTAACATTCCAAGAAAGTTCAATATTTATTAGCTGGAATCATATGGACCTGAGAGGTTTGATTTAGGCAAATCAACCAAACCATCTGGATGCTCTAGCAACCATGTAGACCAGTGGTTCTCAATCTTTTTGACTCCAAGATTGTCTACAACAATATTCAAAAGAAATAAAAGAATTTTCCAGTCTTTTGTGATATACTGTATATGGATTAAGGACAAGTTTTTTTTTATGTATGTATGTTTTTATTTATTTATTTATGCATGCATATATACATAGGCTACAGTACATACACATATACCCAATAAATATTTTAGAGTTCGGCATAACTATTTGATCAAATATTCCAGTTCTATAAATCACACTTTTAAAATTATGCTACCTCATTTGTCCAAGTTTTTCATTTTTTCTATTTTTTTTGGTGTGTGTATTTTATTGGGAATCCTGGTTCTTCAAAGTGTTATGACTTATTTTAATGCTCGATTTGCCTCATTTTAAATCATCCTGAGGCTCCTTTGTAAATTTGCTAAGGCCCCCTATTTTAAAAAACCACTGACATAGACAACAGAAGTAAATACTATAAGAGCAGCATATACTGTAGCAACCATCCACATCATTTGAGCACCATGGGAGGCGAGTTTTGCACCGTCAAGTATCGCTCACATTTTGTTCGGAACATTTAAAAATGTAGATGGTAATTCTAGCAACTGTCCTACATTATTTAGTGCAAAACAAGGGTGAAATCATTTTTGTTCTGATTCAACAGATTTGACATTCTCATCAAATATTTGCTGAACTTTGTAATGGGAGTGAATGTAGGTGCTAGTAGAGTTTTAAGATGTGTGTTAACAGGAGTGAAATGTGCCCTTGGCTGGACTAACATATCTGGCTGCCCACTTTCCCTTCTTTATCCCTCCCTATTCTCACATGTCTGCTGGGCAATGCCAGATCAGGACAAAGCTACAGTGTTCAGGAAACTGTACAGCTGTTCCAGTGCTACTCTAAACAGCTGGGCAGCTCCAGGTGAAATAGACCACCAGTCAGTGGGCAGGGACAAAAGAAGCATATATACATGCACACCCTGAGGCTCTACAGCAACTATGAGGCATTTTAGAGGGTAGAATCTAAAAAAAACATTTTTTTAAAAATGTAAATGATGTGCAGAGAATGAGATTTCACAAAGAATGTCATTAAACAAAGGTTTCATTCCATTATGCTGAAAACAATAGAAATGACCCCTCAAAGATGGGAAGAAAAATAGCTAATCTCAGCCTTTGTGAATTGTAGCGCTGACTCTGGTTAGATGTTTGTTTTTCAACCAAACGTCATTGTTGACTGAAAGAATGTCTCTCACACAAACATGCATTGCCAAACCAACATTCACTTATCTATTCATTTCTGGAACACATTTTCATATGTATATCCAGCAAGTAAGTGTAAGGGTTAGAGCTAGAGCTAGAGAAACATCACCTCTGTGTGGTCAACCTCATAGCCACTCTAAACTGTAAACACATTTTCTTTGTATGTTTCTAGTTTAGCTCATTCTATCCAATGGCTTCAGAAACCAAGAATTAGAATCAAAAACACACATTTCAAGATCATGCTGTAACAGAAGTCTGTGGCAATGGATGTGCAAAAGAGTATTAGATCTACTTTAGCTTGCAAACAATTCTAGAACCTCTAGAAAGTTTACTTAAACTCTGATCTCTTGGCTGGGTTTGAACTAACTTAAAAAATACCAGTTAGGACTGACGAGGAGAACAATTTTGGAATATCAAACCCTGCACTAAGCAATCCTCTAATTTGCTTCAGTTTTGCACAACTTTTATTTGACTTGAATCTGTGTACTTAACATACATTGCATCAGACTAGGCCTCTCAATAAAACACAAAACTTTTTTTTCAGACTGACCCAAGTACAGAGAAAGTATAGAAATCTTTCTTGCTCCATTGCTAGAGATCTCTTTAACGAACATAGAAAATGTTAATTGACTTCATTTATGACACCTTCATACATGCATTTGGCCTTTTAAGCAGGAGAAGATTGCAATCTTTTTAAGAGCATCTGATGTGCAACACAAAAACCATAATATGCTATATTATGCTGTATTCTCTTATTAGAAAATCTATATACAAGACAACCAACGTATTTGACAAAAAAAGTGCATTTAAATATATTTATCACCAGATTTCCTCACTTATTTTCATCATCACGAATGAAACCGCAAAGCTTCTAGATCAACAGCAGAGGACACCTTTCACCAGCATCCTGTGAAGAGCTGCTAGCATGCTTTTGAACCTGTACCGCTGTCTTAATGTTCATCAGATGACAACAATAGTGTGATAAAGTGTTGGTTGTCTGACAGCAGACTAGTCACACAGGAAACCAGTGGGCAGACAGACTTGTACATTGCTCCAGCTTTGGTTAGCACTTCCTGTCGCTGGATGAAGCACTTCCTGTTTTAGTTCCAGCTGTTGAAAGCATCTCTCAATTTAAGTTCAAAGCATGTTGCAACAAACATCCGTAATTGCATCTAACCTAACTGCATCATGTATATAATTGTATACATATTTTTGGTACTTTCTGGAGCTTAACAGGAATCACTAAACTGTTTTTGCATGGAAAAGAGTTTTTTAAAAATTAATGAAACATTTTTCGTACGGTCCATGAAAACATATAAATATACATGTTTGGATTTATGGGTAAATAAATAATAATGCAATTTAAATGTTATAATATTCCTTTAAAACCTACAAGAGGTGGGCCAAATAAGGCATGTCAGTCATTCTTATGCAGATCTTTGATTGTATTAAATGATATTGTGGTGTAGCCTGATACCTCAGCTTTCTGCCCAGAACTCATCTGTGAGGTTAAAAATGCTTAGCAGTGCAGACCACAGTCCATATTCAGACCTACCATGTATGCTAATGCTTTTTTTTTTTTCTGGCAATTGATCAGCTAGACTAGTTTCCCCAAACAAAAACCAGCACTTCTTATCCAAATACAATTTAAAAAGATAAAATACTCATTAAATTTTCATGGTAAATTTGATCAAAACATTTATGTTAGATCAATGTGTGTGGTCATATTTTAGGCTGATAGATAAAAAAAAAAAAATTTTTTTTTATTGACTTCCCCTGACTGTGTTAGCATAACTAAACACATAGCATTAAGGGTTATTTTTCATGTTAGCCTTGTAGTTACAACTGAAGTACTAAGATGTTGTGAAAAAAAAAAGTTTGGGATATGAAAATATACAATCACCTTCAGGAGAACATTAACAAAGAAAAGAAGATAGAAGTAAGAAAAAGAGGAGAAATAAAACACAATAAGACAATAAGGGGGTATGTAGCTTACAATAAAGGGAAAATATAATAATAAAAATAAAAGAGCAATGAAGGAAAGCTATATCTAAACTGAATCAGAGTCAATAGAAATACATTTTTCATATAATTCCAAAAACCTGACACATTTTTTTATTGCTAGTCAAACAAAAAGATGTGAGCAGTGAGTCAACCTCAATCAGAAAATGTGAAAGAGTAGTTTGGGCCCTTGCCTTTTTCTACGGCGTTCAGCAAGATGACGTCAACGTCGTTGAAGTGAATCTTTGTCGCCATCTGCTGTTCACATGCCATAGCACGTCATCGGTCTTTATAGCAGCAGGGGGCGTGGCATATATTTAAACTCATCATCACTGCATATGCACTTGCTCTGCAAACTCGCAAACTGTCCTGTGCGCTCAGCGTCTCTGTCTCATCACTGAACGGGGCTTTTCTGTTCCTGCTCACGACAACAAGCAGGTTCGGTGGAGGAGAACTGCACGATCCAGTCGCGTGCAGGGACTTCTTGTTGTG
Organism: Sinocyclocheilus rhinocerous; assembly: GCF_001515625.1. Classification (NCBI taxonomy): domain Eukaryota; kingdom Metazoa; phylum Chordata; class Actinopteri; order Cypriniformes; family Cyprinidae; genus Sinocyclocheilus; species Sinocyclocheilus rhinocerous. Next base: position 277,103 of record NW_015643643.1, read on the forward strand.
AATTTGAGGAGAAATGTTTGCAACAGATTAACAGAGTTGTGTTGGAGGCACGCGCACTGGTAGCGGGAAACACCTTGCTCTTTCGAGTCGAGACATCTGGGAAGTGCAATTTCAGAGTAGTTACAGGAAATCAATAAACATACTTGAAACAGGGGTTAGCAGGTAAGTTTTGAGTCATTCCACTTGAGATGCTTGTAGGGTGCCACAGGTGCGCAGTGTTACCAATCACATCGAGTATATTTTGGGGTTGCAAACATGGAGGTGATGGAAGTTGATTTGAACCCGTTCAGAGTCACTCCAGGGGATGTCACTTTTCTTTGGTAGTGTTTTTTTTGTTCTTTGGTGTCACCAACATCGCAAATGATTGTTAGATTAGATTAGATGTTGCTAATATATTGCTTAAAATATGTTACTTTGCCAAAAAAGAACAAACATCTATCTAAAAACTGCATTTTATCTAAAAATTACACCAATAATAGTTTCTGTTCTAAAATGAAACTAAAGGGGTTACAATACCAAGACAAGTCGTAATATCTGTTTTTTGTTTATTATCTGTCTTTGATGTGTTTTTCTTAATTTAACAAAGATCTGTATACTATTGCAGAACTGCTAGATGTGATTTAAGCTGTGATTCTTCTACACATTTTGTCAAATTTGATCAAAATTGATTGTCTGTGATACATATTTACTGTATGTTTTGTCTTTTACTGTTTTACATGTTTACAGTTATATTAAGTTACAGCTTTATCTGCTTCCAACAGTGAAACTCCAAATCAATGCTCAGTGGCAGCTATTATTATTATTAAATATATTTAAAATCACTTAATTTGATAAAAACAACATGGATCTACAATGATTTTGTATTAGCTTATCATTAATTTAGTTTTTTTTTTTATAACTGTAAATGTTGCAACTTTTCGGAAACAATTGTAGTTGTAATAAACAGAAATCACTAGAAATAGCAATAAATGCTCAGTCTATTTTATTATTATTTATATAAAATAATATATAAACATTTATATACATTTAATATACATATTTATTTAAATATATAGAGTAATTTTGAGTGCCACCTAGAATAGCAGTGCTTTTTGGTTGCATGTTGTTTCACGTGATTCAAACATGCAAAACTATGAAAGTCTCTCTGCTTCTCTATGCTTTATATACTGTATATATAACTGTAAATGTTGCAACTTTTCGGAAACAATTGTAGTTGTAATAAACAAAAATAACTAGAAATAGCAATAAATGCTCAGTCTATTTTATTATTTATATAAAATATGTAAACATTTATATACATTTAATATACATATTTATTTAAATATATAGTCATTTTGTGTCCTTGTCCTTGGATGTATTTTGTCTCTAAATGGGTTAATGTTCACATAATTTTTCATTGTGAAATGCACACAGGTGTGATTGGAGAGGTGATGGAGTGGCGTCAGCAGTCTGCAGTCAGCTGTGAGCTGGCGTTCCAGGAGGCGCAGAGATGGCTTGAGGTAATGACGTCATTATCAAGTATTTCCCCACGCTGGCCACAGAAGTGCAGGTCTTTTCACCCTCATGTTCTGTTGAGGCTGACTGACTTTGTTCTTTGGGCGCTTCGAGAATCTGATGCTTTAAATATGCAAGTCAATTACATTAGTCCGTTTTTAAAACAACCTGACAGATATTATTGAAGTCTTAGCCCAGCTTTAGTATTACATGCGCTTTTCAAAATGCAAAGAACATCCTGAGTTCTCAGGAAATGCTTTATTTCCTGAATGTTATTTTAGGTAGACCAATTACATGAAAACTAGACACGATAACATTCATCATGATGTTCCCTTCTGTCTTGAATGCTTATGTTTTTAAAGCAGCCTTAGATAACCTGTACCATTTGTGGTTGTCTTTCTTTATCAGCTTTAAACCATTTGCAAAGTTGCCAAGTACCATCAGCTCCATAGAATCCTAGATACCATGTGTCGTCCTTTATTAAACTATTGATTGTTTTGAATAATGACGAACAACGAAGTGGCTTTTATTACATGTCATCCTGCAGTTTGCAGCAAGACAATACATTACAGCAAGACAATAACATTTGTACCGTAGTGACTTTATTATAAAGTACTGTCTTTAATACAGTACAGTGATGTATTAGATGACTGATGATATATTGAATCATTCTAATGTGTTGATTTGCTGCTCAAAACATTTCTTACTATTTTCAATGTTGAAAACAGTTGTGTACAGTTCTTAATATTTTGTGGAAATATTTTGTATACAGAATTCTGTGATAAATAGAATGTTCGAAAGAAAATAATTTATTTGAAATATATATATTTTTAATTTTTTAGTGTTTAGCTTTGCATGTTGAATTCCCCCCCCCCCCCC
>NW_015643643.1:279751-280575 GCF_001515625.1 Sinocyclocheilus rhinocerous
AAACTGCATTGAAGTCTTACCACTAAGATCTAATCACCATTTCAGTCAGTCCTGTGCCACCTAGAATAGCAGTGCTTTTTGGTTGCGTGTTGTTTCACGTGATTCAAACATGCAAAACTATGAAAGTCTCTCTGCTTGTCTATGCTTTATATACTGTATATATACCCTGAACAAAATTATAAACGCAACACTTTTGTTTTTGCCCCCATTTGTCATGAGCTGAACTCAAAGATCTAAGACTTTTTCTATGTACACAAAAGGCCTATTTCTCTCAAATATTGTTCACAAATCTGTGTTAGTGAGCACTTCTCCTTTGCCGAGATAATCCATCCACCTCACAGGTGAGGCATATCAAGATGCTGATTAGACAGAATGATTATTGCACAGGTGTGCCTTAAACTGGCCACAATAAAAGGCCACTCTAAAATGTGAGCCTAAGGCACACCTGTGCAATAATCATGCTGTCTAATCAGCATCTTGATATGCCACACCTGCTATGAAACCTCCGCCGGTATGGGTGTTTTCACACTAGGGATGGGTCACGATTTTCACATATTCAATTAGTTGATTTACTTATAGAATATCGAATAGGTTGTGCGATTATTGTCTTAAAAAATTCCCCATGTTTTCCTTGCTGACGCGGTAGTGACGCGTTCATATAGCGCTGTCAATAACGCACCTAAAAGCTGTCAAAGACAACAGAAGAACACATTGTCTCACGCGCACACTCTAGACTTGCGTGGCATAAAAAAGACTTGCGTAGCATATAATGGTTACAGTAACTTGGGACGATGTCAAATAAGAGTTCTGTGCGGACCACAAAC
>NW_015643643.1:280956-281537 GCF_001515625.1 Sinocyclocheilus rhinocerous
CACTAAAGGGACATGGTTAGCCGCTTGCTAGCGGTAGCCTGTTACATTACAGTACATAACATTTCACTTACCACATAAACAGGAGAGTAAGGAGAGATGACTGTTAGGATGATGGCGAATGATTTGCAGATCCTTGTAATCATGTAAAATGTGTGGTAAGTACTGCCGAGTGCTGCTCCGTATGTGATCGCGAATCTCGAAAGTGAAAGTAAAAAAACAAGCGCGCGTTCATAAGCAATTTCAATGCCCCGCATATTAATAACGTCTCCCTGATGCCCGCAGTTTATATACAGTGTAATTACCCAATGATATAATTGCGACAGAAGATAATGAAGTATATTTTTCCTTCCGTCTCGTATCTATTCCCTTTAGGGATTCAATTTTTTGAAATGTAAATGTCCTAGCCTTATGAGCAGTTGATTTACGCTAATCGACAGACTGTTACGTTAATAAGTGCCATCATTCGGTTATGTTTATTATATTAATATGTTTCAGCACGTTACAATCATTATATGACTTGAGTTAAGGTAGCCTATCTTCTGAATTAAACAGTTTATCATACAGATTGAAAGCATGAATCC
>NW_015643643.1:281705-282265 GCF_001515625.1 Sinocyclocheilus rhinocerous
TTACAGTAACTTGGGACGATGTCAAATAAGAGTTCTGTGCGGACCACAAACACCCCCGGCTGGGTTAGAGGTGTGGCTGAATCCGGTATTCAGAAAGGTGGGGAAAACAAATAAAGCGTTCAACGGAGCCACTAAATGGACATGGTTAGCCGCCTGCTAATGGTAGCCTGTTACATTACAGTACATAACATTTCACTTACTATGGAAAGCCGTTGTAACATTTAATCTATAAGCCGTACTAGTATCTATTTTCATGGTACCGTCATTCGGTTATGTTTATTATATTAATATGTTTCAGCACGTTACAATCATTATATGACTTGAGTTAAGGTAGCCTATCTTCTGAATTAAACAGTTTATATACATGTTGAAAGCGTGAATCCCGTCTCTCTCCATCTCTCTCAGTTTATGGGTGTTTGTGCGTGCTTGCGAGGGAGGGGTGCAATTTTAGAATAATAATCGAATAATACCCAGTGATTTTTGAATATTATTTTTGCTTGAAATGCCCATCCCTTATATATATATATATATATATATATATAATATTTGGAACTGTATAA
>NW_015643643.1:282617-285703 GCF_001515625.1 Sinocyclocheilus rhinocerous
GGAACTGTATAAACTGGGATGGATAAAATGGAATTGTGAGCTGTACACAAGCAGCCATTGATGGATTACATTCCATGTGCCCAAACAAGCTGATGATCAGGATGCAGAATTGGACCGGCATCGGGCATGGATGCTTCAGTGCATCTCAATCTGAACACAAAGGACCCCTGAGTTGCTTGCCACGTTCTGTTTGCCTAATGCCCACTCCACCACATGACTGGTACGGTCAGGTGCTTCTTGCTTGGGTACCTCATTCTCCAAACATGTTGTACTGTGTGGCCTAATGCAGGGAGGCTCTGAGGTCCTGTCTGAATGTGCACAGTTATAATGTGTGGATAGGATGACTTGATGGATGATAATTTGACTGGAACAGATTCAGTATGAAAACAGAGAAAGTGTGGTTTTGGTTAGAGAGTTGCCTAACTTGGCTCAGTGATGGCATGGGTTGATTTGAGATCGTACCATCTTTTTTGGGGAGTTATAGGGCACTTGTTGATTTTGCTTTCACAGTTTGTTTTGCTTGCTTAATGGCAGTAAAAGCAATTATGTTGTGTGCTATTGACTGAAGATCAGAATGTGCTCTGAAATGTATCTGCTTGGAGTGGAAAGTAGCATGTCATGTTTTTGAGAGGGCCTGTGGTTTCCTGTCTGCGGACCTTCACTCAATCAAATGGATTCTTACTCGGTAATCTGTTGCTGACAGGATTTGCTTTTATGTGTTTTATTATATATATAATGCTTGATTTATATAAGATGTCATATACACTACGTTTTGGGTCTGTATTATTTTCTTTTAATGTTTTTGAAAGAAGCCTTTAGTTCAGCAAGGCTGCATTTATTTGATCAAAAATACAGCAAAAATTGTAATATTGTGACACATTGTTACAATTTAAAATAACGATTTTGTATTTTAATATGTTTTAAAATATAATTTATTCATGTGGCGCAAAGCTGAATTTTCATCAGGCATTATTACAGTTTTTAGTATCACATGAGCCTTGAGATCAGTCTGGTATGCTGATTTATTAATGTTGGAAACAGTTTGGCTGCTTATTTTATTTTTTATTTTATTTTTTGGAACCTTTGATACTTTTTTTTTTAAAGATCCTTGATGAATAAAAGTAAAAAAGAAAAAAGAACAGCATTTATTCAAAATAGAAATCTTTTTATATATTGTTAGTTCTAATTTGTGCATGTGATCTGTTTGGGTTCTTTCCTTAACAGGAAGTGACGAAAAAGCGTTTTGGAAGTAAAAGCTTTCGAGTGGCCTTAGAGGACGGGGTCCTTCTGTGCGAGTAAGTTATTTTTTAATTATTCTATTATTTCTTTAAGCATAACACTGTATGATTTGCAGATGTTTTTTTAGGTTTACTTAAAGTATATTTAATATGTTTTCAGTCTGATCAACACATTGAAGCCGGGCATCATTAAACGAGTGAACAGGCTCTCCACTCCCATTGCAGGCTTGGTGAGTGTATTATAAATGCAGATTTTTTTATCATTAAATGATTCAGGTATACTTGTATAAACTTTGCACAAATGCCAAGACATTTTCCCACGAGTCCAGAGGATTTCCAGTAGTACATGCTGAGAATGTGTGGGACAGCACCTGACAACTGTCTCCTTCAGTTCCCACCCCTTTTTCTGGTTAACTAGTCTGTCTTTTTTGCTGGTCTGTTCTCTGTGGAGCTTCGTCATCCAAGCTTCTCTGCCTAGTACTCTCAACTCAACTGTATTATTTCACCGGATGCTTAAGAATTGCGGATGACATCTAACTTTTCATTAACAATAGCTGCAATAGTCAATGCTGGTTTCTCTTTAGGACAACGTGAATGTGTTTCTCAAGGCTTGTGAGAAGCTAGGGCTTAATGAAGCACAGCTCTTCCATCCTGGAGATCTGCAAGATGTGTCCACACGTGTGACTGTCAGGTGAGCAGAGAGAAGTGAAAGCAGAAATTCTCATTGCTGTTTTTTTCCTTTGTTAATTTGCAACACAGTAAATGGTTGAAAGAACTGTAATGAACTGTCAAAGTTGGATTTGTTGCCCGTGCCTTCTAAATGTCTCTTTTGCATTATATTTGTGTAATTCAATAAGCCTTAAGCATCTGAGGCAAACCTATCTAAACTTTATTACTGCTTTAGCTGTTTGTGGGAGTGTAATGAAAGAAGTAGCCTAAGTGTTTTATGTGACTGCGGGAAGAGGGTTCATTTGAATAGTGTTTGCAGTCTGATTACATTTCCATACCAAATGAAAGGCTGGATGGGTCCTGTCACACATTATCTGTCCAACATCAAACTCAAACAATGATACCTGACCAACCCAGACCAATGTTTTAGTCAAGCTGCCTTATGAAAATGTATTATGAATTGAATCTGATGGCATTTAAATGGCAAAGCAGTCAGCCATGACACATTGACTCGTGGTCTGTCATTATTAATATCAGGGCCCGAGATGTTTTCGGAGCATAAACCACTCTTGGGATTAAACATTTGTCAACTTGAAATGTCATTCACGGTTCAGTTTACTTTCGATGGAATTGTAAAAGTTGTATCTATATCACAAGTGATTGGAGAAAAGGGGTTTAAAACAAGAGGGCTTGGTTGATGTCTTCCTAAAATCCAAGTTGTTTTAGAAGCAGGGCAAGTTGAAAAGATTACAAAGACAAACATTTGCTTTTGGAATAACATTGTGTAGATATTTATTTATTTATTTTTATTTATTTAGTCATTTAGCAGATGCTTTTATCCAAAGCGACTTACAAATGAGGACAACAGAAGCAATCAATTGTAGTATTAAAACAACAGGTCTTCTATTTAGAAGAAATATATTGTTTAAAGGGATAGTTGACCCCAAAATGAAAATTTTGTAATCATTTACTCCAAACCTGTACTCCAAACTTCCAAACCTGTATAAGTTTCTTTCTTATGTTAAACACAAAAGAAGATATTTTGAAGAACCAAACAATTGTTGGTCCCCATTGACGTCCATAGTAGGGAAAAAATACTATGGAAGTCAATGGGGACCATCAACTGTTTGATTACCAGCATTCTTCAAAATATCTTCTATGTTCAACATAAGAAAGAAA
>NW_015643643.1:285798-293325 GCF_001515625.1 Sinocyclocheilus rhinocerous
TATACATACACATTTATAAATTCAATATATATATTATTTCATTTCCATTTAGTTTGTTGAAGTATTAAAATAACTCAAATTAAATAAAACTAAAAACTTAATAAAAGACCTATACAGACATAATAAATTCAGACAAATACATAACAAATACAAATAATACAAATCAAACGACAGTAGTTTATCAGTAATCCTAAAAAATAACACTGCCAAACTTACATGCTAAAAAACAACAACTTACTTACACATAGTAAGAAATGGTTATAAAAACTGAAACAGAAGTGAAACAAGTAATAGGAAAGAGGAGAAATAAAAAGCGATACTTATCCTTTGCAGGTCTTCTATTTAGAAGAAATATATTGTTTAAAGGGATAGTTGACCCCAAAATGAAAATTTTGTAATCATTTACTCCAAACCTGTACTCCAAACTTCCAAACCTGTATAAGTTTCTTTCTTATGTTAAACACAAAAGAAGATATTTTGAAGAACCAAACAATTGTTGGTCCCCATTGACGTCCATAGTAGGGAAAAAATACTATGGAAGTCAATGGGGACCATCAACTGTTTGATTACCAGCATTCTTCAAAATATCTTCTATGTTCAACATAAGAAAGAAATTCATACAGGTTTGGAACCCCATGACGGTGAGTAAATAATGACAACATTTTCGTTTTTGGGTGAACTATCCCTTCTAACTACAATGGACTCACTCAATGTCCACGTGAGCACCGTAACTCAACTTCTAACTACAATGCCACATTTCAGACAACTAACGCATATATTAATATGCGTTAGTTGTCTGAAATGTGGCATTGTAGTTAGAAGTTGAGTTAGGGTGCTCACGTGGACATTGAGTTTGAGTCCGGCGTTCCGTTGTTTCCGTAATGTTCAGTTTGCTTTCCTTCTACCTTGTATCTTGTCCTCTCTCTACAGTGGTTTTCAACCTTTTTGACTGTTATTTTGTTCTTCAGTATTTGAAGGCCCCCCATATGGAAGAAAAATGGTTTCAGTTAGATTATTTTAATATATTAATTATAATTTATTATTTTAAATACTTTTAAGTCATCTAATGGCCCCTTTAAAGGTTTGTTGTGGGCCTCAACCCCCTGTTTGAGAACCACTGCTCTGTTATCCCTGTCTATACAACAACAACAAAAAAAACATGAAATTTCCATGAAGTATTTCCAAAAACTAATTTCAGTCCCAACTCTTGCTCTATGCATTTCGTCACACAGCCTCATTTTCTAGGTCCTGACTCAACCCTGAACAATAAATCATGTTGTCCATCCTGCTGAGATGTCCCTACCATTGGCCTTGTAGAAGGACGAGGGGCACGAGAGGGTGGAGCGGGGGGCACAGTGATCTCTAAATTTAACTCCATATGACTGTCCCTTCAAACCAAATGCTATGGTGAAGCTATAGTGGATCTGAGTGCTATTTTTAACTTGCATACTTTCTCGCAGTCATGTTGGTTTAGGGCTCAACGAAATAACATAGACACTTTCACTTAATAACATCAGAACCACAGCTCAAGTTCTGTTTTCTTATAGCCTGTCTGACTTATATTTGAGGTAGCTTGACACTTAGCACCTGGTGTTTAAATAGCTGAATTCCTTTGCAAAACCATATTTGCTAGTTCATGGTGACAAACAGATGGCTCACATGTCCAGTGTCAGCACGCTGAGGGAACAAGTATGTTCCTCTGTCAGATAGTTGAGTTTCTTTTGAGCACTTGCTGATTGTCTTCGTTACATTAGCACTGCAAGCTTTGTATACATTGCTTGTTGTGAATAAAAATCATGATGTGTACATGATTAGTGACTTACTGTAAAGCTTATGTGGTATGTAGTTGAGGTCCATTTATAGAAATGACTTGATTTTATTGGAGGGTATGGGGTGGATTTAGTTGCTGGTACTGTTAGTGTGAGCTGGAACTGATCTGTGTGTGTGACGGTGAATGTTCATCACATTTAACCTCCTTCTCTCCTTCTGCTTAGACGTGAAGAGACAAGCAGGAGACTGAAAAACGTAAGTTTTTCTGCTATTAAAAGCTTGTTCTTAATCACAAACCAATAACTTCTGAACTAAACGGTGCATCAAGTGAGTCTATGCATGGTTTGTCTTTAATGTAAACTCAATTTGGCCTTTGACTCTTTAGTTTGCATACTTATAAATTTTATCTCGTCGCAGTCTTCTGCTGAAGGTGTTATTGCGGTGTCATTTAAAGCCGCTTAAAGCACTGCTTTGCATGCACTATAATATATATGGATTAATGACTCAATTGAAGAACAACGTTTTGAAATATGAACAATTGTTTAATTTAGAAAAGTGTTTTAGTGTTACACCTCCATGTGGTTTTCAAATAGCTCTCTTACTTGCTCACGATTGTTTCAGAGATTGCTCCAGTGCACTCATGATTGTTTCAGAGTAAGTAATGTTAGGGGAAAAAAGATAAGTGGTACTGATGATGACTAATGATTAATTCTAATTAGAGTTTTGAACATGTGAAAGGAATTTGAACTGGAACTGCACAGCATCTGCATGTACCGTCTGCTATGCTTCTTTGTTTCATTGGTAATATGTTGTTTTGCTAATATTTGATTCCTCATTAGAATAATTAAAATTAGAATAATTCATCTTAGAGATCCAACAGGCACCACAAAGCCCTGTTGTCTTCATTGTCTTGTACGTGTGCCACATTCCTGTCCTGTTGGCACCCTGTGTTTGTGTGTGTGTGTGTAAATGGTCAAAGTTTTATAGATGAGAACAGGAATGTAACTGGGACACAGAAGCCATTCATGTCACACGCAATCACGCACAGCACTGAATTCTCAGAGGCTTTGCTTTTGTGTCATTTCATATTAAAACTTGTGAAAGTGAAAATTCTGATTTAAATAAATAAATTATAAATTAATATCTACATGTTAATTAGGGAAAAATACAGATTCAAGTTTATCTTCCTCCTTTTTTTCAATTTATATTTTGTCCTCGTTTGTTTGAAGTCTTTTATTTATTTATTTTTTTAACGCTTTTTCTGTCATCCTGTTATTACATACAGGTTTTGATAACTATATACTGGTTGGGGAGGAAGGCCCAGTCTGATCCGTTTTACACTGGACCACAGCTGAATCTAAAAGCCTTTGAAGGTTTGCTGGGCACAGCATTATCTAAGGTATTTACTTTTGATGCGATTTTTTTTCTTTTTCCCTTTTCTCTTTTATTTTCTTTTATTCAAAGAAAGTGCAATGCAAGTTTGAGAGCTGATGCGCAAGATCAATTAATGTTAGTTTGATGTGTTTATAACCTAAAATACCTTTTAATAGTGAAACTTTTACGTTGTTTTTCTTTTGTTTTTAATTTAACTAATTTTTTTAAAACTCAGTTTAAATTTTTAATTCATGAAATTATTGTATAAAATAAACAAGGATGTAATTATCAATGTTGCTAAATTAGAAATGTCAGTTTTTTGTGTTTATAGCTTAAAATGCCTTCAATGTAAAGAATTTACTTTTAAATCATTTAAAATATTTAATAATAATAACTATTATTATTTTTATTATATTAAATATTTTTAAAATAAACAAGGATGAACAAGTCTGAGAGTTGTTGCACAAACAATAAAATGTAAATTTGTTGTGTTTATACTAGCTTAAAATACCTTTTACATATCTATTTTAAAATTCTTATTATTATTATTGTTATATAAAGTATTTATAAAACAAGGATGTGAGATTCTGTTGCGCAAATGATGAAATGCCAGTTTGATGTTTATAGTTTAATACCTTAAGTGATTTTTTAAACTATTATTATTATTATTATTAAATAAAATAAACAAGGGTGTAAGTCTGAGATTTGTTGCACAATGATAAAATGTCAATTTAATGTGTCTACAACTTAAAATACCTTCTCATTCTATTTTAAAACATTTCACATAAAGTTTCTATCAAGTGTTTATGCATTGGAATATATCCATAAGACAAACAGGCCCCTCACTAGTCCGAATCATTACATTACTAAAATAGAAAGATGTTACAGTTGAGTCTCGTGTGATTGGACTCTGTGTTTTTTAGAAAGGATGTCATGCAGGTCCAGAACTCCCCATTAATTTTGTCTCCTGATAAAATGATTCAGTCAAGCGTAAGTCAGTGTTGTCAGTCTCCGCATAGTAATTATCAAAGAATTTACCGACATATTGCTCAGCATTTAGGTAATTTCTTCAGTCAGTAAAATGAAAAACCACAGTAAAAGTCTACTGGAGCTCAAGTCTGTTTGCTAAAACTCACTTTTCAACCCTCTCTGAGGTTTTGGCTCTTTATTCACCTTCTTCAGGCTCTGGAGGAGTCTGTGCAGTCCAAGTCGAGTGTGAGGGACAGTGGGTACGCGGAGGGCTGGTTCTCTGACAGGGAGGATCTGTTCAGTCTGAAGCAGTCGGGCTACAGGAGAGAGGACTCAGTCGAGAGCCTGGACTCAGTGGAGTCTCGCACACTTAGCGTGGCTTCAGACTGCACACTTAGAGTCGGCAGTGAAGGTAAGACTGGTTGTGTGTGTCTGTGTTGTTTTTTGTGTGTGTGTATGTAATTGTGTAATAATGTCCTTTTTTATTGTACTTGTGCTCTATTTGATTTGGTCATCACAGTGGGAACTTTGCAGTGGACAATGGGTGTGTTAACATGCACTGATTTTCATTAATCTGACTGAATCACATTTCAGATTCTGAAAGTACTGTTTATATACACACTTTCAAAAGTTTCGAGTCAGGAAGTTTTGTTTTTATTTTTAGAAATGTAATTGTTTTATTCAGCATGGATGATTTAAATGGATTAAATGTGACAGTAAAGACATATACATTTGTTACAAAAAATTCTCTAAAAAAGGTGTTTTTTAATCAATTCATCAAACAATCCTGAAAAAAAAAAAAACCAAGAAGAAATGTTTTTTGAACAGCAAATCAGCTTATTAGAATGATTTCTGAAGGATCATGTGACACTGAAGACTGGATTAATGATGCTAAAAGTTTAACTTTACCATAACAGGAATAAATTACATTTTCAATTGTAATATTTCACAATATTAACATTTTATTGTATTTTTGATCAAATAAATAGTCTTAGGACTGCAATTGCAAGAGACGTCTTTCAAAAACATTCAATTTTACCAACCCTCAACTTTTGAACGGTAGTGTTAGTGTACACACCCTAACCTTTGTGATCTGATTCAAATATTAATTTACATGGTCATTGCATTTATTTAGAACTAAATTTCTGTGCAAATGCAGTCTGTCAGTCTGCAACAGAGAAAGCCACTGTAGGAGTGTTACTGGAACTAACTGATATAAATCTCTTTTTATCAAATATTCAGTGTCCCCTTTACTGAGCACTTCGTAATAAATAAGTAAATCAAGTAAATAAACGTGAACATTGTATGACCTAAATAAACATACAGATCATGACTGTGCATGTGCACACGGTCTTTCTTAATCCAATTGAGAAAGTAGTTTCGCAGTAAGCTAATGGCTAATATTTTCATATTGAACTAATTATTTAAGATCTACACCACCCCTTTTAATCAGATTGAAATTTCATTCCAGTGAAGCTCATTTGGATCAATTAAGGAGTTTAAAAGAAGGCTTTTCAGTCCCATTGAGCCATCGATCCAATTATTAACTGATTATTAGTTTGCATGTAAATGTACTCATTTTTTCTTAATCTCAATTGAGCAAAATTGTCACATTTGCTTCAATACATAATGGTCCATACTGCTTAAATATCTCTAAGTGTTATCACTAAAATCACAATGTCTTGTTGACTTTGTGACTTTGATATTGCATCTCTCAAACACTTGGTAATGAAAGTTTGCTACCTAGACGTTGTCCCTTCACCCCATCCATTCACGCAAGTGTGACATTCCTGATCGTTCCACACCCATTCGGTAATGCATAGAGCTGATGCCAACTGAAAGATGGAAGACTGTGGGGTGCTCTAGGGTTGTCATGATACTAAAGTGTTAATGCCAAAGCAAAATAAAGTGCTGTTTAAGAATTATACACATACAAAAATAAGACAGTGGCATCATGTAGCCTGCAAGTAAATACTGAAGAGCAACAAATCAAGCAATAGACTCTTAATGCGTGACTGCTCTAGACCTCTTCACAGAATCTGCACACAAATATGTGAGGTGTGTTTGACATCTCACTTGACTGTTGATTTTGTTTGTTTATCATCTTTCTTTTACTCTGTCGTGATCTCCCAGGTTGCTGTAGTGACGCAGAAGCGGAGCATTGCTTCAGGATGGCAGAAGGCAGTAAAAGTGATGCCCTCATCAGGGAAAGAGTGCATGTCCCATCTGCCTTGAGGAAGAAAAGGCAGGAATACCAGCAGGGAGGCAGGAGTTATGCAGGCAACCTCACTAGGTATGATACACTCTTTTCTGGCTCACTTCGCTTCAGAAACTGACTCCGCATACAAATGTTGGATGACAACTTTTGCTAAGCTTATAACAGATATACAGCAGGGTGTCAATGGGTTTTGAATTTTAAATTGTTTTAAATTCGCTTACTAAAATGTCCAAAAAGGCCGTTAAGAATCTTAAATGCTCTATGTAGTTTAAAATGATCTTGAATATTGTTTTTGTCATTTGTTTTCATGCTCACAGAAGTCTTCACATGGCATTTTATGTAGGTAAATGTTTCAGTGTATAATGTTTCTATATACAAATGTGTAAAATATTAAGTAAAATATACTATAATAAATGACAATAAAACACAATATCATCGATTTAACTTTATTTTTAATTAATTGTAATTATTTGCATTAAAACATTTAATCTACATTTATTTTAATTTGTATCAGAACATTAAATAAAAAAATAAGTGCAAATATATTCATGCCTTTTAATGAAAAGATAAATATATTTTTACTTATTTTAATCTAAAGTTTATTATTATTATTATTATTATTATTATTAATAATGATTTTTTAACACTATATCGTCTAGCCCTATTCACTGTGTGTAGTTCAGCTGATCACTTTGTGGAATTCAAGGAAAACTTGACCTATTAAAACCTACTTTTTTTTTATTAAAGGATTTTGAATTTCATTCCATTAAACATGCATAACATGTATATATTTAACGTCATGTATATATCCTGCTTGAGCTTTGAGATCATGCAGGTTTGCTGTTCAAACTTAAGGGGTCATATGATGCGATTTCAATTTTTCCTTTCTCTTTGGAGTGTTACAAGCTCTTGGTGCATTAAGAAGATCTGTAAAGTTGCAAAGACTAAAGTCTCAAATCCAAAGAGATATTCTTTATAAAAGTTAAGAGTCAGCCATGCCTACCTTGAACGGCTCGTTCTAAAATGCCCCCACATGTCTACGTCATGATGTGGGAAGATTTGCATAACGCTGCCCAAATGTTCACGCAAAGAAAGAAGGCCTAACTTTATTCTCGCTGTAGTTTTGTTGTTGACGCTGCAGCCATGTCGTGAAGACGCTGTGTGCTTCGTTGTGAAAGCGAAACTACTTTGTTTGG
>NW_015643643.1:294309-294744 GCF_001515625.1 Sinocyclocheilus rhinocerous
GAGGAAAAACATCAACTTCGCGCTGTGGATCGCCGGATCAGCTTTCACTGTGGACGAGGCGGAGTCCAACCCGGGGTCATCACATGTGGTTGCCGCAAGCCTCCTTCGTCGAATCCGCCGGGCGCCGCTCACTCAAGCCGCTGTGTTTCATTGTGAAAGCGAAACTACTTTGTTTGGCAAAAGAGGACATAATGTTTCTGTAAAGTGGGGCAGTTCCAACTTTGCAAGGACAGTCTGACGCTTCTGACTCACAGCCTGTAATTACGTTTTTTATATTTAAAGAATTTGCCACTGATGATTCGATGAGTTTGAGCAGTGTAGAGTAGCACTTGTTGTTTGTCATTTCTCCGATGAGAAATGCAGACATGGTTTTATGTTTATGCGGCGCAATACGCAACGCAAAGCGTAAAAACACAGTATAAGTCATTACAATCA
>NW_015643643.1:295352-300671 GCF_001515625.1 Sinocyclocheilus rhinocerous
CACCAAATACACCAAATAATGTTCTTTTTAGCAACATCATATGACCCCATTAAAAGAAACATAAATTAAATTGTAATAAAATTATTAATATTGTCCATATAAAATGGTCTTTTCTTCAGTTTTATTGTTGATAGTTTCTTATGTAACAGGGTTGGCTGTAACAAATATATTGTGCGTGTAATTGGAGGTGGTTTTCTTAGTCTGTCCACCATCTTTTGGCTGTAGTGACAGTGGGAGGGGCTTATGCCACGACCTCCCTCCTGCTTCTGCCTTCCTCCAATGGGCAAGCAGTTACCAGAGTGACAGTGACTCTGATGCGGATCGCGCTGAACCAGACCTTGTGCAGGACGACCTAGCGAGTCGCAGATTTCGCTCTGTAACCTCCATGGCCCCTGTGAACTTTGCGATCCCTTCAAAGCCTCTAGGACCCAGGGTGGCCCCTATGGTGACCCCAAGTGCTAGGAAGTCATGGCTCACCTTGTCAGATGCCTCACGGCTGGCCGCAGTGCCGCCCCAGAGATCAAACCAGAGGTCAGAGTTTAGAGAGTGTTTCAAATATAGACTGTGTCTACCGTGGTGCCCTAATATTTGTGCTTATGTACATCCAACTGGTCCTTACTACTTTTCGTTCATCTGTTGATTGTAACTAAATAAGCTTATTAATTTAGAAGACATGCTTAGTTTTTCCTAAACTGGTGTTCTACTGTAGTGGAGCTCATTTGGAAGAATTGCTTGGCGTGATCCTTCAATTTCATCTTGGCACTGTGTGGGTCTTCACTAATTTGCTGTTCATTCATCTCATTACTAGAACTGCTTGTGGTTTGATGTTGCTGTGTGTTCCACTAACTAGCTCTTAAAAAAAAAAAAGAAAAAAAGCGGTTAACAGTTTTGCATGCATGTTCGTGCATGTGCTTCTTGGAGATGTTTTTGCACTCGTCTCATACGGATGACTCTGTCTTGGGAAGCAGTGTGTCATCCATTCCCTCTGTAAATGGACGCGCAGACTTTGAAACAGCCACTTTGGAGGAAGAGTTTCTTCAGCGAGCCCTAAACAATGGCACAAGTGACTCTGATGAGGACCGAGGAAATGCCGATCCGGTGCTGGATGACCTTTACGCCCGTCGGGTGCTCGTCTCGGAGCATCAAACCTCCATCAATGCCGATTCAGACAAGTTCCTGCCCAAATATTGGACACCTGAGGAAGATCTACATGTGAAAAAGATCAGGCTAGGGTCCCAGCGCAGACCATGGTACAAGAAGATGCAGGGCTTCAGGTTTGTGTCATAAGGAGAAAGAGGGTCTTTTTTTTATAGAGCCAGTTGGAAATCTGGTAGAGAACCCTGTTTTTCCCACCAGTTCAAAGTAAAACTATCATAGAAGTGAAATGAAATCTATAAATTGTCATAATTGCTGTTACTGAACTTCTCCTATGCTTTTCTTCAAAAAATGTCCATATTCCTAACCCCCATAGAGCCACTGAATCAAAATTGGTACTTTAACCAAAATATTGGTTAAAGTACACAACAGTAAGTTACATTATGAAATGTATTCCTGACTGTTTTGGATCAAGTTTATCAAATAATAATAAAATAAATCAATATTATTGATTTGTTTTCCCCAAAATTCACCCCATAACAAAGTAAGTTTTTATTTTATTTTTTTTATTTTTTTTTATTTTTTTTAATTAAATTGTTTTATTATTTTTTTAACCAATGGCTTTCTTAAGGGGGTTAAGTGTAGTACATACTTATGTGACTCCCTGTACTTGGTCTTTCTTTTTCATCTATTTAAAATGGTCTTTTCCTCTGCTATTGCTTCCTCCCTTTTCTCTGTCTCTCTGTCTCTTCTTCCTGTAGCCAAAAGATGTCTGGTTCCTCTGAGGACGACTCTGATTTTGACATCACTCCTTGGCTAGCTGCACCTGCTCCAAACTTTTCACCTGGTTTCAAATCCCCCCACACCCTTTGAGACATTCTTACTTTTTTAATTTTCTTGTGTAGTAGTGCATTGGATAATTAACTCAAGCCATACAGTATATATTTGGAGAAGGATATTGTATGCTAATTAAATGCATAGGCTTTACTTAATTTGCTAAAACATCGATTTGCAATATTGATGCAGCAACGTTTTAGCTGGTAAAAGCAATTTATATGGCAGATACTATGTATGTTTGCACCAAAACTTTGCTTCCTTTTTAATGGAGCTTAATTTAGATCTAATGTAGCAGTTGTGGCCATCTTGAGAGTGTAACAAATTCTTAATTTGGTAACATCCATCTAATCTCTGAGTTTAATTTCAGTGTTTCATTTCCCTAGCCTCATATATTTATTGGTGTGAGATTACTTAGCCCAAGCTGTGTTTGATTAAAAAGAAAAAAAAGCCTGACCACATCCACTGCAAGCATAGAAAAAGGGCTGTTTTGGAAAGTTGAACATAATAACAGTGACTAACTCTGCAAACAGCCACTAAAACTGCATTTGTGCAGTAATTTCTATAAGATCCCAGCAAAATGAAACCTAGAACATTTGTTTTACGATTGTTTTACAGTGGGCTTTAACCAAAAACTCCAATAACTAAATATCTCTTGGGAGTTTCTTGAGCTGATTTAGTGTTACATGTGATTTTAATAGTTTTGCTACACAGATGTCATTATATAATGTAATAAATTCTGTGTGTATGCCATTGTGACAACTGGAGCTCTGTTCATATGCTGTAATGTTTGTGTCTGTCTGACATGTCACAGTCTGAAGTCAAAGAACTTGCACTGAAATGTCAAATTAACTTTTTGGGCCAATAAAAATACCAGCTGAGAATTAATTTTTATTGATTTATTTATTTTCTTTGTGTGTGTGTGTTCCATGATAGATAGTAAGTCATGCAGGTTTTGAAAATCATGAGGGTGGGTAAATGAATTTATTTGTGGGTGCACTCTTCTTTTTAATTGATCCTCTATTGGGAGAAACGAAAAATATATCCATTTACTATAAAGACAGTTTCACAATCAAATATTTTCATGATTTCCCAGATTTCCCATGAGACACTCTCGGTACACGGGGTGAGTTCTGCAATTTTTGACGTTGCTTCAGTGTCATCTTGCAATAACAAACTCCTGATTGCTTTTGCATTTGTGGCTCCATTACGCAGGCTGCTTTTTTTCTATAGGAATGTGTGCATTTTTAAGGGCTTGTCCCTCAAGTAAATTATAAAATCAATCATCACACAGTATTTTACAAATTGCTACATGCTATATAGCAGTGTCTTGCATTCTGTCTCTCCTGCATTAAATCGTTATTTTACGGCATAAGCTTTAATGCATACGCTTATTTATGTTGTATTGTAATATTATACTATTATTTTTTTCCATCACTGTGTGGAGTTTTTGCTGGTTTCGCTCTCTATTTAGTTTATGATGCTAATGTCTTTAAAGGCAGAGTAAGGGATTTCTGGTAGCCAATGTTTATATTTGAAATCACCAAAACAAACACGCCCCTACCCCAAAAGGGTCTTGCCCCTATTTTGATAGCTCCACCCCACACATACGTACGCAACCCAGGCAACGATTAGTTCTGTGAAACAAAGCAAAACCAATGTTACACCGTGTCTACGGACGTAAGCGGCGCGGCTCAACAAATCCCGACAGAAAACTGCTGCCGGGTTCTATTTATGACGTGCTGACACAAATTTCAAATGGTTTTCAATGGTCGTTTGTTGGCGTCCAGTGTAGGCAGACTTTAGCTGTTGTAGACACAGTGTTACTCACCTATTGAGAAGAATCCGCCATCTCTATCTTTCTGTCGCTCGGCTCGGCTAATGTCCGTCCCATGCACTGAACGCGCTCTCCTCCACATCATGAGTAGACACGCCCCTTATTGCTGATTGGCTACAAGTTTGTTTTGCGATTCGGCCCGAATCAGTTTTTAAAGCGTTTTTGAAAAATCACTTACTCTGCCTTTAACACCGCTTTTACGGGGTACAGTTCAAGTCTTAACCTCTAGATGTCAGTATAACAATTATTCTTGCGTAAAAGTCAACATTCCAAACTTCTAGTCTTTTGAATGGAGATTATCATTTAAATGACCATGTCCATCTCCACTCAACAGAAGCAAATCTGTGGGTGACATCACACTGGAGCCCATTCCACAGGAGTCTGACACCTGCTCCAGCTTTGACCAGATGGGGTCACGGCATATTCACCAGAGGTCTGTTGGAGAGGTGACCCTTGACCCCTCAGCCATACAGAGAATTCAGCAGGAGCAGTTACAAAGCATCCGGGACAGAATAAAGGAAAGTGAAGCCAAGTGGCATGAAGTAAGTGATGCTTATTTGCATAAAATTTTTTACATCATGGTTGTGGAACTACCGAACACACAGATTTGAATAATAAAATAAATGTTTACAGGGATAGTTCACCCAAGAAAGGCAATTGCCATCATTTACTTACCCTCCTGTTGTTTTAAACCTGTACGTGTTTCTTTCACCTGTGGAACATAAATGAAGATATTTTAAGAATTGTGTAGACAAAAACAATATATTGTATATTTCTCAGAAAACAGTATATTTCTCAAAATATCATATTCTGTGTTCCACAGAAGAAAGAAAGTCAAACAGGTTAATGACTATATATACACGGTGCCTTGCGAAAGTATTTTTTTAATGTTTTATGTTGCTGCCTTTGTTAAATTGCTTTAAATTACTTTTTTCCCCACATCATTCTACACTCCATACACCATAATTGCAAAGCAAAAAACTGGTTTTTAACATCTTTGCAAATTTATTAAAAATAAAAAACTTAAATGATTCCATTGCATAAGTATTATCTGGGACAGCTGAAATTTAGCTCAGGAGCATTCATATTGCTTGTAGATGTTATTACACTTCAAGTGAAGTTAACCTGTGGCAAATTCAATTGAATGGGTATGATTTGGAAAGGCACACACATCTTAATAAAAGGTCTAACAGCTGATAATGCATATCAGAGCAAAAACCAAGCCCTGAGGTCAAAAGAACTGCCTGTAGAGCTCAGAAACAGGTTTGCGTCAAGCCACACATCTGGGGAAGAGTTCAGAAAAAAATTCTGCTTCATTGAAGGGTCACAGAAGCAAGTCTCTGTTACCCTTAATGGAAGAAGTTTGAAACAACCAGGACTCTTCCTAGAGCTGGCCTCCTGGCCAAACTGAGCAATTGATGGAAAAGGGTCTTCAATTCAATTTAATTCAAGTTTATCTGTATAGCGCTTTTCACGATACAAATCGTTGCAAAGCAACTTTACAGCAAATTAAGTTTCTACAATATATTTAGTAGTAGCTTATCAGTGGTGAC
>NW_015643643.1:301412-301764 GCF_001515625.1 Sinocyclocheilus rhinocerous
AAGCCACACATCTGGGGAAGAGTTCAGAAAAAAATTCTGCTTCATTGAAGGTTCACAGAATCGTGTAGCCTTCATTATCCATAATGGAAGACGTTTGAAACAACTAGAACTCTTCCTAGAGCTGGTGGAGAACTGATGGAGAAGGGCCTTGTCTAGACTGGTGACCAAGAAGCTGATAGTATCTCTAGTTGAGCTCCATGATCATATATGCAGATGGGAGAAACCTACAGAAGGACAAACATCACTGCAACACTCCACCGATCTGGGCTTTATGTCAGAGTGGCCAAACTCAATCTTCTCCTCAGTGAAGACACACAAAAACCCACTTGGAATTTGCAAAAAAGCACCTAAA
>NW_015643643.1:304186-307223 GCF_001515625.1 Sinocyclocheilus rhinocerous
TTGAACCCAATCAAATATTTCTGGAGAAACCTGAAAATGTGCGTCTGCCCCCATCCATCCTGACAGAGCTTGAGAGGTGAAGAGGCGAGGAGAAGAATGACAGATAATTGCCAAATGATGATGTGCAAAGCTTGTCGCATCATACCAAAAAAGACTTGAGGCTGTTAAGGTGCTTCAGCTAAGTAATGAGTTAAGGGTTTGAATACTTATGCAATGTACTTATTTCAGTTTTAGTATTTTTTTTAAAATAAATTTACAAAGTTGTGACAGTTCTGTTTTTGCTTTGCCATTATGGTGTATGGAGTGTAGATTGATGTGGGAAAGAAAGTAATTTAAAGCAGTTTAACATAAGGCTGCAACATAACAAAATGTGAAATAAATGAAGGGGTATGAATACTTTCGCAAGGCACTGTATATGTATGTATGTATGTATGTGAGTATATGTATATAAATAATATACTTTTTATATAAATTTATATATAAAAAGGGGAGGGAGGTGAGCTAAGTATTTACTTAGGCTGTTTTCGGAGGCTAGGTTAGTCACAGAGGAAAATGTAATTCCTAAGGACAAATGATTCTGGCAACATTTTCTGTGTGTTACTCCATAAAATGTTGCCTAAAGCATCTTTAAGTTTCTCCTAGATGTTGCTATGTCTGAGTTGGCACTGTGGGGGTCCTCAGTGAGCCAAATAAAAACAGTCATGTTTAGTTTTGGACTGGCCTTGGAGAAGACTCTTTTGCCCCCTTTTTTTAAGATCATTCACACATCACACTGATGTTATTGTCAGACAGATTTTTTTTCTTTACCGGTATTTCTTCATTTATCACTCAATTTTCACCTCTGTCATTGCAGGATCTGAACAGGTGGAAGAGCCGGCGGCGTAGCGCAAACTCTGACCTCCACAAGAAGCGTGAGGAGAGGGAGCAGACTGAACTTATTACCAGTGGGGGAGGGGCCAGTGCCATCAGGACTGCACAGCTCACCGGGGTGCCAGAGGAGAGGTAATATACACTGTAATATTTTTTACTCGCACAGTAATACATTTTCTTTTTGTCTTAATAATTTTTTTTTAAAGGAATAGTCCAACCACAACTGAAAATTCTGTTAATATTTATTTACCCTCATGTTATTTTAAGCCCAAATGACTGACAAAGTAGGGAATTTAGCAGAATGTCTGAGCTTCTGTCTTTTATATAATAATAGTGAATGGGAACCATGGGCTGAGAAAAAAAAAGAAATATATATATATATATATATTAGGGTGGGAATCACCAGAGGCCCCACGATACGATATTATCACGATACTTGTGTCATGGTTATATATATTGCAATTTTAAATATATTGCGATATTCTTTGATTATATTGCAATTTATTACCTTTTTTCAACTTCAAATTATGTCCCCAAAAGAAAACTTTGGCAACATCTGTTTTAACTAAAAAGAAATATTTCTCAGTTTGTTTATCTCACTTCAATTTTATTGCTGCAGTGCAAAATGGGATTGTCAAGCAGACAAACTGACCAACACTTTCATGAAAACCTGACATAAATGTTGTATGCACCTGACAAACTCAATTATTTGTATTAGTCTAATCTAGTCCACCTTAATTAAATGTAAACAGGTATGCACTGCTGTGCTACTACAGGTATTTTGAGCAATGCAACTTGAACTTGTACAAAAAAGTTGTGCAGACCCTTCAGCAATTGGGGCTTTTGAAAGTAAATTACTGTTAAATTTAGAATATATAAAACAGTCTTACATCCGATTTAAACGCAGACGGGGCTTTCCTGATAACTTTCCGCGATGCCGCCATCTTTATTTTACTAACTTACTTCATGGTGAAGGTGACCCAGCTGACCTCACCAGAAAAAAAACTCAACACTACTATCTAGTGGACTGTTAAGAAATTGATTTTATTATTCTACCAAATAGTATAATGAAAGATCGATACTTGGCGTCCGTGTATCGATACAGTATTGCCGCGGAAAATATCGCAATACTATGCTATATCGATTTTTTTCCCCCCCACCCCTAATATATATATATATATATATATATTAGTTCTGTCATGACAACTCTCGGAGAGTTTAGCTTGGTAATATACATGGTAGTTATATTATTTGTAGTAAAAACTGCTGCTGCACACATAACATACATGAAAGCACCCCGTAACAGATCTATACAGGTGGAGCTGGGGAAGGTGGAGGGTTTCTGAAGTGCACTGAAACTGCTACAGCAAGCACTAGCCAAGTATTTGAGTGTTGAGAAGGCACATTGGCTGTTGATGCGAAAAGAAACCAATCAGCTGTGCCATGTGAATGATGATGTAATTATATTAGACTGAGTTAGAACCTATCGGCCTGCACCATCTAGAGTTTCATGACAGAACTTTGTATTACTTATGACTACTTTCACTCTATTCAGTGTCCTCTGAAAAAATACAGTAGCTTTGCGTTAAGAACAGATTAAACGTTTTTTTACTGAAATGTTGATTGATAGCCGTGGTGGCCATTTACTTTCATGGTATGGAAAAGAGCGACTTAGACATTTTTCGAAATAACGCCTTTTGTGTTCATGCAAGAAAGCAAGTTTTTAGAAGACATGATGCTGATTAATAATGACAGCATTTTTATTTTGTCCCCAATATTCCTTAAACACACGGGAAGATTCACTAAAAATTTATTGCAAGTATGAGTTAACTTGATTAACATCAGCCTAGGTTATCATTTAAAAAAATCTTTCACAGCCCCCAGATTACTTTGTTGTGTGAATATCTGAATGTGCTATATATCAAAAGAAAGAATAGAGCCTCTGCTTAATAAATAAATAAATAAATAACATTTGAATGTGGGTAAATTTCATTAACCCTTTCGCACGTGAGTTTAAAATATTCTAGCTGAGCCCCCAGCGTGAGCAACATTTTGAACAAAAGGCTGAGAAAAAAGTTTTTATCAAAGACTGATGGGATTCAGAAGCTTCCGTCAACACCCCCAAAATGTTTCATGATCTCCTTTTTTTTTTTTTTTTTTTTTTTTT
>NW_015643643.1:307306-337034 GCF_001515625.1 Sinocyclocheilus rhinocerous
TTTTTAACATATACATCTGCTTTCTTGCGCGATCGCTTGTTTCTGCTTTTTCTTCACTGCATTTCGATCCAGGGATTTAGGACCCTTTGAGAAGATGTGTAATGGCACCCCCTACCGTGTAATAGTGAAAATACAGAAATACGAAAAATTCTGTCAATAGCAGGGAAAGAGTTAAGTAGTTCTCTAGCATTAGAATCACTGTTCTCTGTGTACTTCAAGTAACAATACCACAGTGGTATTAGATGCTGCACTGCCATCTATTGACATGGATCAGTATGATTGTTATATTACATTGATATCTGTCTTCTGGCATCAGGCCAGCAGGTACGGATAGCCTTGTCTCAGTTGGTAAACAACAGTGTTTAATTTTCACTTTTCACATCATGAAACTACACTACAGTTCTAGCATTTCAAATGACTTCACAAAAACATTTCCTATTCCTATTTATTTCCTAATGTGTACCAAACTACTGAATTTATCAATGAAGAAAAGTTAGCTATATTTGTAAATCAACATCCCTCTTAGTGCATTGACTGATGTTAACAATTTGAATGTTATTCTAAAGTGTTACCACTTGGTGTTCACTTGTGGATAATGGAGACATTTGATAGTTACACCTGTCCTCCAAGCCCTCTCCACCCCCCGCTCCCCTTCCCACCCTTTAGTGCACAGGTAACCACTAACAGCCATGTGCTTTCCAGTAGAGTCCTGCCCCATCCTTAAACTCCTGCCCTGGGATCAGATCAGCCATTCACTCCAGTTGCCGGTTCACTCTCTTCCAGCTCCAACATGCCTGGACCCATGAGTGATGCGGGCTCCAGTGTCAGCAGTACTGGGTGGTCCACCACTTCAACTTTACCCCTCACGAACGGGACATCTGCTCTGACCAGAGGCACTGACGCAGATACGACTGACTCAGCTGGTGAATTCTTCAGCCCTCCATCAGCTGTTGTCTCTGAACAGAGTTCACTGACCAGCCTGGCTACCATGGATCCAGAACCGTATGAGCAGCAGGGTCCAGACTTCAGCTGCCGTGCAAGCCTCCTGGAGAGCTTTTATGCAGGGGGAGCACGCGTATCTGCCACTCTACCCAGAGGTTTCAGAAGGTCAGAAGGTTCCTCTCGCCTCTCCACGGGCGTCACCCCACGTCCATTTGGAGCCAAACCCTCCAAAGTGTCTTCACTGCCCAGAGTATATTCAGTAAGTGCCCATTATTAGCCTTGCACAATAAAGATGACATTATTTGATTCATAAAAGAAATAAGATTAAAATGTCATGTGAGTCTGGATTGGAGTAGAGGCTTTTAATTCTGATTTTTGCTATCGGTGTCCATTTCACATTGTGTTTAGTATCTCATTGTTTGATTCATAATGCAGCAACTGCGGTACTTTCTCTGTGTAGTGTAGTTTTCTTTTTCTTTGTACCCTGAATATTCCACTCCATCAGGACCATGAATTCATATTAATAAAACTGCTTATTTCATGCCTAAAAGGTTTGACATTTGAACTTATATAGAAGGTTAGTTTGTGTAAGGATGGGCGCAATTACCTGAGTACTTAAAAGTAACATCAATGATCAATCATGAAAATAATCACACAATTTAAAAGTGTATTTTCTGATTGGTTATGGGACCATCTTGCATGGTACCTTGAGGTCTGATTGGTTAGTGTTGGGACAGTATGCATCTAGACCGAAACGAGCCAAAGTGAAAGTGCGTAGTGATACCTGGAAAGTATGCGGTGGTCATTAGTAGAGCTAAAGAAATTCTAAAATTTAATTTTTTAGTGATATTAATTCTTAATATATTTATATATTTGCTTTGAAATGGCTTACATATATTCAGTTAGAAGACATATCACCCAAATAGCCATTATACTAGCTATTTGTCTTATTTTGACTCAGACAGTTTCAAATTATTGAATCAGTTTAAGCTAAATCAAGGAAATGAATCCAGTCTATCATTTTTTTTTTTGATTGAAGTGCAGATTAGAGACATTTAACATCTTCGTCTTATCGCTCCCATATTCACCAGTCATGAGACAGGAAAAGATTGCAGTACTAGTGTAATGCTCTTATGGAAATGTAATGGTCAGTTAAAAAGGTGCAATAAAATTATTGTAATATTCATGATATGACTTCATTTTAGATCATCAGTAATCACTGTATATATAATGACAATATTACCCATCATTTACTTCCAGTAGTACTTACAGTATACTTTTAAGCCCAGAGTCTTACCTTACAGTAACTGTTAGTTTCTAAATAGTAGCTAAATGGTTGATAAACACACCTGATAAAGGAGTGGGCGATGAGGAAGAGTGGTAGTTTGTTCAGTGTTCCGTGTGTGTGAAGTTTAGTGTTACTCCTCATCACCTGATCATCTAGCGGCTGGCTTATTAATAATGGATAAAGCCACTACTACTGCTCTGCACTCTGGGTGCTTCGTGAAACC
Source organism: Sinocyclocheilus rhinocerous (assembly GCF_001515625.1). Taxonomy (NCBI): domain Eukaryota; kingdom Metazoa; phylum Chordata; class Actinopteri; order Cypriniformes; family Cyprinidae; genus Sinocyclocheilus; species Sinocyclocheilus rhinocerous. Next base: position 309,760 of record NW_015643643.1, read on the forward strand.
CAAGCTGTGACTTTGTTGTGTGTGTGCTCTTTTCCATGACGAGCTTTTCAACCGTGCATGGTCACACGCAGTCTTTGGTCACCGTATCTCGAACAAAAGCAATAATGTATTCTCTGTATCAGTCATTTATATGAAGACCTGGAATCTAATAATATAAAATATAACATAAAATGCAAAATAAAATAAATAGGGTCATATTCCATTGAGACATATTCAATTTTTTTTTTCCAGTGCTCTTAAATACATAGTCCTAATTTCATTTTAATGCTCTTTCTTCATAAATGTCTTTTATAATGCAGTCTGCTGAGTCTCAATATCAAACAGAATTTGGCACTGCCAGTGCTGAAGTGGTTGTAGAGGGAAGTAACCACTTTATTTGTTTTTATCTTGGGTTTCTGCAGATGGACGACTCTCATAAAAGCCTGATCAGTGGGAACAGAGACCATTCAATCATCCCCTCTTTCCTTAGTGGTCAAGGAAAGGTCACAGCCTCTGCTGACACGGGCCACTTTCGTTCAAGCACTCATCCAATCAAGAAGGAAGAAGAAGAGAGAAGAGATGGAAGGTTGTCAGCGCCTCCAATTAACTCGTTTGTCACTAAAGTGACTATGGCCGCCTCCAATATACAAACAACTCTTCCTGCTGTCTCTGAAATCAGGGATATTAAGGTAGGCTGCTTGACAATCTGAATCGAGTAAATTAAATCATGACGTCCAGGGTATCCTTAACCTACCTAGAACACTCAGTGGATGAAAACCGTTCTATATTCTTATGAAATAATAATACAGTATGCGCTGTAAATATACATGTATACAATTACTTAATGTTAAAATGAGTTCTCATAGAAAATTGTTTTAGTTTTGTTTGTGTTCTACTGACTGGAGCAGATTTCTTGAAGATGGTGTCATGGGATCCTCAGGTGTCACATTCTCTACCTGTGTATCTCTCTCTCTCTCTCTCTCTCTCTCTCTCTCTCAGGTGGGTCAAAGTGAAATGCGAGTCTGTTTGAATCAGAAGCCAAACAGTGGGAGAGACTTTGGATTCAAGGCTCACTGGGACTCAACTGGTGCTTGTGTGAAATCTGTTCAACCAGGTAAGACTTATAATTTAAAATGGTTCCAAGCAAACCGTTTAGCTATTATTAATAGAGGTTGAAATATAATATATGGTTATAAATATGGTTGTTTCAACCATACCGAATCTCTGTTTAGAGAAATAGGGTGGTGTGCGTTTATGGATGAATGAAGATGTGGAGATGAGATCTGTGTATTTAGCGTTTCTTTGAGTAAAAATAAAAAAAGCTTAATAGCCTAAAAGTTTTCTCAATTTGCTGCTTTGGGAATTCATGATGAATGGTGTTTTTTTTTTTTTTTGGCATATTTATTCGTTTCTTTAATTTTTGATAACGCAAGGAGTGTTTTTTTTGCACTTTAATTCCCATGTGCGCTTCTGTTCAGCCACACTGTGTCATTTTCAGGATTCTGGAGTGAGATTGAGATGAATGATTTATAGAGAACAGTGAAGGCGTTTCTTACTGTGCATTAGTCTGATTGGTTAAACTGAAGAAGTCCTGTAGGGAGTCTGGTCCTGAGTTTAGGATGTGTCCTCATGAATGAGAGGAGCTTGAGCATTCAACTGTGACCGGTGCGCTTAAAAAAGCAGGTCAGGGCAGCCATGCATGCAGGAAATATAACGTAAAGACCATCTATGTTATATTAGCTTTCATCTGTTTCATTGTACAGAAGAGACTGAGAGCGTTTGGTTCTGACACTTGGGATCCTTTTAATCAGCCGTATCGTGTGCTGTTATGAGACAGGCTGAGGTGTAGAAGGCTCAGGTTGATCTCTTTCCCCAGAATTCTATGGAGTCAAAATAATGCCACATATATATGCAAAATAATAAAGTTTTGCAAAATAAAATAAAGTTTTGCAAAAGAAAATAAAAGTATTGAGAAAAAATAAATGTGTTTTTGCAAACAAAAATAAAGAATTGCAAAATATAAATGAAACAGCACAAAAGCAATGATTTTGCAATACATATTTTCCATGGCCATATCTACTAATTTATTTGCAACGCTGCTTTTATTTTGCGTTTCAGTCAAGTTTGAGCTTGCGATACCGTTTTCCCTTTGCGCTTCACGTTTCTGCGCGTCTCGCTTTCTGGCACTGTTTTGACGAAAAGTATTCTTAAAATGCATTCAAAATTCGGAATAATTTGTAATATATAATTATTGGCTATATTTAACCCGCTGGCGCTTTTAGGTATACAGCGACCTCTGGTGGTTTAAGTGTTAACCATAGTCCTAGGCTACGGGACTGTGTTGCACGCGATGTAGACAACATTCGAATAAAGTTTATTATGAATAGATGTTAAATAAAGTACATAAAATAAAATAGGCCTACAATAATTTTTTTTTATCTTATTATTTTGCATATATATGTGGCATTATTTTGACTCCATAGAATTCCACTAAACACACTAACCTACATGTAGAGCCTCATCAATGATGAATGTTCTGTTGTTTTCAGTTCTATTTAGGGCTGTCAGTCAGGTAATATATTATGATTAAGTTTTTGAAGTTAATGTATTTTGATCTTTTTACAGAAGGAGAACCTGAATGCACACAAAAAAAAGCAAGAATATTGGTAATTAAATTTGGTAAAATGTATGTGTACCATTATTGAATACATTCAAGACATCTGGCTAAGGTAGATTTCCGCAACAGTGCTCTTGTCTCACGTGCACAAAAATAATTGAATCCATATATGAAATAATGAAATATATTTCCCTACACTTTCTTTATGAACTTGCATGTGCGGTGATAGAATAAATGTAATTATTTATTATTAATGTAAAATAAATTTAGAAAAAAATAGTAAAGATGTAAATATTACAAATAACACCCTAACTGGCAGCCCTAATTCTGTTCTAAAACCAATTGTTTGATTAGGTTACCACCTATTGGTATAAAAGCTTGTTGATTTTATTAATCCCCAAAGGGCAGTTTGTTTAACTAGTTAAATACTTTGTGGGCACACATATTTCATATACAAATACTAGGGAACAGGTGAGGTCATTCAGTAAAGGAATATGGTGAGCTGTAGCATGATAATAATACGATTAGAAATGCACATAAGACTGTATACAATTAAATATATTATGGAATTTTACATTAGTATTTTCACCAGCTAAAAAATGTTTTTAAGTCAGATTTCTATCTTTTGCTGTAGTGTGTCAGTAGGAAATATCAGTTTACATGTCCAAACATTCATTTTGCCATTATTTGTAATAATCCAGTGAGATTTTTGTTTGTTTCGGCACTTGTGTAAAAATGCTGTAAAATGAGGATGCTGTCAGAAATAACGTCATAAATAGATTTTCTTTATCAATTAACTTTTAACTATTTATAACTAAATTAAGTGACCATCCTTTGCATTTAAAGCAGCTTTTGCCCTAGGTGCACTTGTGCATAGTTTTTCAGGTAGCATCTTGGAGACCGTTCTTCTGGATTGAGTCTGTCTCTTGTTTCTTCATGTCATTCCAGACAGACTGGATGATGATGATGAGATAATAATTTTGGCCACCACTGTACAGATATACTGTACACTTTTTGACCATCTTGTTTACACTTCAACATGCCAATGAATGCAAACCCATGAGAACAAGATTTGTATTCAATACAAATCTAAAATGTCCTGTTGTTCCAGATCTAGAAGTAAACCTGATTATGTACTCTCACAGTTTGACTTGAAGGCACAGCCTTGTCCTGCTTCATCTTCTTACTCTGCATCACACAGGCAGCCCAGCAGAGTTGTGTGGTCTACTGATGGGTGATGAGATTGTGGCACTGGGTGGATGCAGGGTGGCTGAAATGAATTATGAGCAGTTTAAGGGCAGTATGAACACAGCACAGCAAAAGGGCACTTTACTGATGGACATCCGACGACACGGCCAGAACGGTGAGGATGTGGAACCTGTCTGTGAGAATGTAGCACTGTTAAAGGAATACTCCACCCAAAACTGACAATTTGCTTTAACTTTACTCACTCTTGGGTCATCAAAATGTAGTTGAGTCGGAACAGATCTGAAGAAATTCACATTACATCACTTGCCCGCCAACAGATCCTCTGCAGTGAATGGGTGCCGTCAGAATGAGAGTCCAAACAGCTGTTAAAAAAAAATTATCCGAAAAGCTGTGCATTTGTAAAAAAAAACAGACCATTAAGGCGTTTTTTACTTCAAACCATTGCCATTGATCCATTGATCCATTGCTAAAAGACAAGTCCTCTATCCATTAATAATGCTTCCACCAGTGTAAACGCAGTGCTTGGTCTGTGCATATTTCTCTCCTGATTCAGACAAGATGACTTTTGCACTGGAGAAAGCAATATTATGGATGGAGGACTCATATTTTAGCCGGAAGCTATGGTTTGAAGTTAAATACATCTTAATTATAGATTTATTTCATACAAACAGACAGGTTGTGGATTAATTATATTACTTTTGGATTATTGTGATGGTTTTATGAGCTGTTTGGACTCTCATTCTGACGGCACCCATTCACGGCTGAGGATCCATTGGTGTGCAAGACATGTAATGCTAAATTTCTCCAAATCTGTTCCCATGAAGAAACAAACGCATCTGCATCTTGGATGGTGTGAGGCTGAGCAAAGTTCATCTATTTAAACAGCATAATTTAAAATGTCATTATTTTTTACAATTTTATTTTGAAATGATTTAGCGTTAACAACAAATGAATGTTTTTAACATTGTCACACTCACAATCAAATAGTAATATAAAAAGTCTGATTTAAGAAGCACTTAAAATATATTTCTGGCATGGTTCCTTCTGCTTCTGATTTTTATGAGCCCAGAAAGTCAAGGTGCCATTCCAGATTCAGATGCTTTATCTGTTGCTTTCTGTCACTGTGGGAAGGTGGTCTGTATGTCTGTCTGTCAGTCAGTCAGTCTCACTGTCAGGTCTGAATAGTCTGCGGGTTCACTGTGCGTCATTTTTTTTCCCTTTACCACTGGATCAATAATATTTGCTTCAATTTCATCAAAGGGAATAATTATGAGCACACTTTGATTTCATTAATGGACCCATATATGACAAAATATTTTTACCCACTTAAAATCCCACTTTCACAAATCACAACAACGCTAAATCGCAAGTTCACTAACGTGTGACTTGGCATTTCTGATGTATGTTTTGGGTACTGGACAGACTGGGGCAGTGACCAACCTTTCCTACCGTACAAGAGCCATAAGACCATCAATTTGACCAGTGCCAATTCAACACTTATAGGGCGGCCCGAGCAGTATGTCTCGATTAACACAACCTCTCCAGTGGAGACCATGGTGAAGACACAAGTCAACGGACAGCCTGCTAATGTGAGTCAGGACAGGAGTATAATGAATGTGGTGGACTGTGGGAAATCAATCAGTTTAGCTGTTGTTGTTTAAATGTTGTCATTTTTAATACTTATCTCCAAGTTGGTAATTCATCTGCTTAGTGGTACATTGAATGCTTAAGGGGGGGGGTACACTATCGTTCAACAGGATCAATAATAATTCATTTGATGGAAATTAATGCTTATATTCAGCAAGGATGCAATAAATTGATTAAAAGTAACAATAAGGACTTTTTATAATGTTACAAAAGATTTCTATTTCCAATAAATGCTGTTCTTTTGAACTTTCTATTCATGAGAGATTTCTGGAAAAAAATGTATCGCTGTTTCCACAACAATAGTAAGCAGAACAACCGTCTACAACATCGATGATAATGTTTTTCGAGTATGAAATTAACATATTGGAATGATTTCTGATGGATCAACCTCGCTGAAGACTGGAGTAATGGCTGCTGAAAATTCAGCTTTGTATCAGCAATAAATTGTATTTTAAAATATATTCAAATTATTTAAAACTGCAATAACAAATTTGATTGTATTTATTTATGACTTATATATATATGACTATATATATAAAAAGCAACCCCAATAATTTGGTAGTGTACATTCTATTTTAAGTAATTAATAAAATCAGTGTTTATTTGTCTAATTAGATTTTACATGTTTTCAGGGAGTTCTACCTAAAATGGTGAATGGACGTATCCAGGACAATCCAGTTCCTCTAAGAAACAAAGGTGGGTTCTCAAGACCCCTTCAGCAGTCAACTTTGTCCTTGTTCAGGGTTAAACTGAAGAATTTTCATGTTCTTTAAAAAAGACACTCAAATATGTGGAAAATGACAGTCTCTTTCCACTGTTCTCTCCCCACTTGTGTTATAGACTATGAGAACATAGTTTTGAAAAATCATAGAAGAAAGTTAGAGTATTTCATGCAAAAAGGTAACTGCATTCACTCAGGCTGTAGCCGTTTAATGCTACGCGGCTAATCGATCTCTGCAGCTTATTCATTTAATTATACTGTGACTGATTTGTATTAAGCACACTCTTAATGGGGTGTATTGGTGCGGTCTGTTCTGTTGAATATTAATATCTGATTTCGCTCAAAAACAGATGGGTTTGCTTATTCTGCGTTCTAAGGGCCTGACTAACTAAAGCATTTAGTACACACATTAAATCTGTCACCCATTTAAGTTAACATTTGACATGCTCTTTTCTCACTACTGTATGTACAAAAAGCTTTTTTTAAAGTCAAGCTCTAGGACTGAGCAGTAAGATCTGAAATTGCTCAGTGGGTTTCTGTTGCTTTCCATTGTATTGCTCTTAAAGCTAATGCTCTGTCCTTCAGGTGTCACGGTTAGCTCCTGGGTCTATCTCTGTGGTAAATAAAGATGTGTGCTGTGATACACTGTAATTGACTGTGTGTGAGGACTGCTGTTTGTCGCTCTTTCTCTTTCTGTCTTTTTTCTGTATCTGTTGTGATTCCTGTCATATATCTTTGCAGAGTTGTTTACAAAGACAATTTTGAGTTAGCTAGTCTCTTATAATTTGGTGCCGTGATTTGATTCCTCTGCGATTTAAGTGCTTTTAATTCTATGACGTGCTCTACTCCTCTGAGGCGTTTTTTGCACTCTCATCATGTTTGTCTCTGTCTTGCGTGTTGTTTAAAGCCTGCATACCAGCATATGAGTGTTAATTTGTTGTGTGCTCTCTTGACCATGGTGGCTTTGGTTACGGTTTTGTCATATGAGCAAGGGGGTGTGTGTCAGAATCCACTGAGCAGCATGAACCAGCAGGTTAAAGGCATGGAAAACTCATGGCTATTTGTGTGCTTTATTATGCTGTTTAAATGGATCATCTTTGTCCCCTCCTCTTTTACTAGGTGGCTCGGAATCTGCCATCTCTGATGTGAGTCGCATCTGTCGTTCACATTTAGTCTTTATTCTAGGTCTTTATCTTAAATTCTGATTTATCAGTGTGCTGATAGTTTACCTTTTGGTTCCTTTATCCTTATTTTCTGTTGTTTATTTTTCTGGGGTATCAGCTGCAGGTTCCCTCCATCAGTACCACCTCCTCTCGCTGGTCATGGGATCATGAGGAGGAGAGGCGGCGGCAGGAGAAATGGCAGATGGAACAAGAGCGCCTCCTGCAGGTATCACCAAACACCAAATCACATAAATGTTCTTTTTGATTCTTGATTTGTATGTTTTAGTTTCAGTACAGTTAGTATAGTAATTTGTTTATTGTAGTTAATATATTATATATAATTATGCCAATATAGAAATACTGCATACTTTTCTATCAACCAACTGTATGGAGGTGTCCAACTGAAATGCATTCTAAAGTGTATTTAAACAGCACTTGCATCTGAGCTTTTCAATGTAATAAGCTCATTTTAAAAAAATCAATAAATGTTTGCTAGTGGACTTTTGTCTGCATTGGTTTCAGGAGAAGTATCGACGTGATCAGGAGAAGTTGGAGGAGGAGTGGAGGAGAGCTCAGCAGGAGGTCTATGGAGAGGAGCACAGTGGTACTGAGGTCAGAAGATTGCCATAGCATTAATCTCTCTTGCTTCATCATTTTATAATTTCTCTCATTTCCACTCTAACACGGCATGTAAATTAAAGTTGTATACAGTGGTTCCATTGCCTTTAGACTCTACAGCATGATGACTGGTAAATAAGAACAATAACAATGTTATTATATACCTCCTGCCGATATTAGGAGCAGAAATGCACTGATGTGCTGTCAAATGGAAATGCTACTTATATTCCATCGCCCTTCTTCAACCAATCCATTGCTACCACTTCAGTGGCATCCAAGCAGAATGCAGAGAAGGTGGAAGCAACACAGAACAGACAGAGCTCTGTGCAAACAGCAGCAGCACAGCAGTCACTAAAGGCAGAAGTGGAGTGTGATTCAACCACAAAGAGTCAGTGGTAAGAAATATGCCAAACACAAGTTGGAAGAGAAGTTGTAGCTGTTAATGCCAAGAAAACATTAGGATTTAGCATTTCTGTAAATATTAGAGCTGTCATTCAATAAAAAAAAAAATGTAATTGCATATTTTAAAATACAAGCACACAAATGAAGATGATTTGATAATTTCAGTAAATAAATTCACTGAAGACATTGCATAATTGTAGCTGACAAAAGACTCAATATATATCATATTCAACAGATCTCGTTGTTTTATTCCAATATAACTGATCATAATATCACCAGCACCTATCCAATCCACAAGAATCCAGTTTGTCAACCTGTCTGAGGAAGATTTTGGGAACACATTTCTTTTAATTGTTGGTCTACATAAACATGCAGACAGACTTTTTTAGTTGATGTGTTGAATCTAGCTGTTTTTCAGCATCGCCATGAGCACCATATTTTTACCCTAACAAAATTAACTGTATTAGTTGTAGTGCTGGGCGGTATGACCAAAAATTTATATCACGGTATTTTTCAAAATTATACCGGTTTCACGGTACATGACGGTATTTTTTTTTCATGCATTGACCGGGTGTTAACCATATTTTCTTTCTAACTGCAGTATATTGACTTAGAATGCCCTATTTTACTATCATGATTGCACAGGATTCAAAATACAATTTGTCATGCCTGAAAGATATTTGTGCACAAGATACATTGTTGTTATTATTATTATTTATTTATTTATTTAGATTTTTTGTGACTTATGCTTTAACAAACAGTGTTACTTGTACAAAGTGCATGTCCCTGGAAAAGTCTGATACCGATATTGAGCCTTGTCTATGCTTTCACTGTCTACATTGTTGGAACAACAAATATAGATTTTCAGTTTTGTTTGTAAAGTTTTTATCAGTGCTTCTTATATCTTTCATTTTCCTTCTGTTGGTACACTACCATTCAAAAGTTTGGGGTTGGTAAGATTTTTAAATGTTTTTTAAGTCTCTTATTATTTTTTGAGGAAACTGTGATGCATTTTTTTTCAGGTTCAAAAGAACAACATTTATTTGAAATAGAAATTATTTGTAATAATATAATTTTAATTATAAATTACTTTTACTGAATAAAAGTTAAGTTTTCTTTGATAAAAGTTACTGCCCCCAAACCTTTGAACTAGTGCTGGGCGGTATTTTTCAAAATTATACCGGTTTCACGGTACATGACGGTATTTTTTTTTCATGCATTGACCGGGTGTTAACCATATTTTCTTTCTAACTGCAGTATATTGACTTAGAATGCCCTATTTTACTGTCATGGTGAGTGAATATTGTCAAAAAATACCACACTAAATAGTGACTAAACATGACCCATTAATACATGTTAACCAGGAGTCACTCTCATTTATAATCGCGGCATCTTCTGATAAAATCAACATGCATCTACACTAAAGAGCAGCTATGAATTTGTTTTGGCTATATTACTTTTTTGTCTCATGCAGCGCACTGCCTGCGTCTGAGTAACAAACTAAAAAAAACAACAAACAAAAAAGTGCATGTGATATTAACAGACGAACTACGCTCATATTTATAATTCCAAACAATCAGTAAGCGACAGGTGCTTGGAAACGCTGTTTTGTACTCATTTATTGATGAGTCGGCTGCGGTGCGGCCAACTGAATGTGCTGCTTCTCTGCCGCTCACTGCACAGAACAGACGCCGAGAGAGGTGACACTTCTCCGGGAAAGTCAGACCTCGCGTTCGCGGGACAGCACTGGCGAAATCTTCCAACTGAACCATAGCTAAGGTTTATCCAAAAAAGTCGCTAGGTTTGTCAGTATGAATATTCTATGGAAAAAATAAAAAGTGCTAAAGTCGCGCTCGTGTGTGTGAGACGCGGGAGCTGATGGCAGGGTGCGGTGGATATTTGTGGCGGTCAATGTGGATATTGTGGATGAGTTCTTCTGTGTCATCACGTTCTATTAGTTCTACAGCTTCAGTTTTGGAACTCACGCTTAATAACACGTACAGCAGTTCCCTCACCACAGTGCAACAGTGAAAAGGGACCCGTTTCAAACAGTGTCGCGTTCCGAACGTTGATTAAGCGACATACACCCGTATTGCGGTATATAAAAAATTCATATCATAACAAAAATAAACACCGGTATTCTGTATGAACCGGTATACCGACCGGCACTAATTAGTTGTATGCATGTATTTATTTATTTAAACTTATGTGGCATTTGTAGTTTATGTGGCATGTGTACATCTTACTGCTGCTTTGGTTATTGCTTGTATGTCTATCTGTCTGCTTCTGCTTTGTCCTGCTTCAGCTCAGAGGAGTCCTATGGGTTTGCCAAGCTTACAGTTTCTGACAGGTCAGTTTGCTTTTGGGGCTGCATTTGCTTCTTTGAATGGCTTTTGTGGCATAAGGAAGATGATGTGATATACATTTAGCAGCACTTTTCCTGTATTTAAAAGTTTTCCAGTTTCGTAAAGGGGAAACGTGTATTTTTTCTCCATTATTAAAATCCTTTGTCTCATTTTAATATGAAGGAAAAACTTAATTCTGGTTCAGATTTCAATTCCATTTAGTGATATTTCATGTTACCTTATCGCTCTCATCACATACAGTTCTGTCCCCATTGCCAGAAGAATTTGGGGAGTCGTTGTTTGTGATGCAAAAAATGACACACCACACCTTTACAGTTAATACATTTTTTTGTTAATTCCTGTTTTATTCAATTCATGTGTTTATTCTGCATAGGACAAAGTCAAAATCTACCCCTGCACTTCAAGGCCTTCACAAACAAGATGCTAAAGGTGTGATTACTTTATATTTTGGTTCTTTTTATCTGAATTCCTGAATAGTTGAACACCAGGTACAGTTCTCGTCTTCTCTGCCTTGTCTCTTCATTGGCAGCAGGAAGCGGTAAAAAGAAGGGACAGCTGTCACAGGCAGAAAAGGAACGTCTGCAGATCCTGGAAGAGATGAGGAAGAAGACGCAGCTCCTCACTGACAACAGTTGGATCCGTCAGCGCAATGCTAGCATCAACAAAGAGCCCGTCACTGTGGGAACATCAATCAGGAGGTCCTGATGAATAAACATTTTCCTTATATTGTTGAGCACAGATTTTCTTTGTCAGCTCTACACTACCATTGACTAGTGTGACACATGGAATAATGGCTACTGAAAATTCAGCTTTGCATCACAGAAATAAATGCAATTTTATAATGTATTCAAATAGAAAGCGTCTATTTCAAATGCATAATATTTCACAATATTGCTGTTTTTACTGTATTTTTGATCAAATAAATGCAGGTTTGGTAAGCATTAGAAGCTTTTTTAAAACATTACAAAATCTTCCCGACCCCAAACTTTTGAATGGTAATGTGTCCTGGTTGACAAAGGAAACCACATCATTTTTAATCTTTAAGTCTTTAATATCTCAATCTCTGCATTACAGATATGAATCTCTGGACAACCTCCACTCAACCAACTCCTCCTGGTCTAGGCAGTCCTACACTTCAAGTGTCGCAAACAGGCCCCATTCTGCTTTGGGAAACCCTGGCACTTACAGGAGTGGACGCAGCAGCCTGGGCCCTGATTCAGCTATCTTCTCTACTGGTCTTAAGCAGAGCTCCAACTCTCCCACTCCACCAATCACAACTATGCCTGAGCCATCGGTCCCTAAGTCCCGTCCAAACTCTCAACAACGTGGCAGGTGTGGATTAGTCCTGACCCATTTTTAAGTGTGGTATTTCAGAATGAATTTGTGCTTTGTCTTTAGTGAATAAATTCAAGGCATTGAAACACTTTTAGGCCAATTTTGAGTGTAGCTTTCCTTTTTTTCTTAAGAAGGATTTCACTCTACCTGACCTTTAACCCCAGGTATTTAAAAAAAAACAGTGACTATGTTCTGAATGGAATACTAGTGCACTGCATACTGCAGTATATACTGTAGTGTACTCTACAGTTCACAAAGTTGAGATCATTCAGTATGATTTTTTTATTTTTCAAGAAATTAATACTTTTAGTCAGCAAGGATGCAACAACTTGATTAAAAGTGACAGTAAAAACGTTCATTCTTAAAGAAAAAAAACCCCTTCTACTCAAAGAATCCTGAATTTTATTAATGTTTTCAAGAAGAAGAAAACTGTTATTTCAAATTGCCATAATATTTCACAATATTACTGTTTTACTGTATTTTGATCAAATAAATGCAGCCTTGGTAAGCATAAGAGACTTATTTCAAAAACATTAAAAAAAAATCTTACAGATCACAAATGTTTGAACAGTATATGCTGCAGTGTGTATTGTATTGTATACTGCATACAGTTAAAAATATACATATATAAGCAAATGAGTATGCAATATTCAGTATTTCTTGCGACTAGTATTATGCCACAAAACCTCACTGCACTGCTTGCTAAATCATCTTGGAAATACATATTGTTAACTGAATCTAATTTTGTTTAAAAATGTTCATTTTTGGCTGTGTTATTAAATATGCAGTCAAGGTAGAAATGTGAAAAATTGCTATTCTAATTTTTACACTGAAAACTCAAGTGGAGCATATTGCATTGTGGGATACAGTATTCCACACATCATGCTCTCATTGTGCATGTTTTGTCAATTTGGGTATTTCATGCATACTGAAACTTACTGTGTACAGTGTACATGCAGTATAGTATGGTAGTATGCTATTCGGAATCTTTCAGTACTCTGCCGCCAGCCTCCCCATGTTAAATGTAGTCGAATCAATGCAAGGGCAGAGCAATGCTGTCTTCTATTTGACATTGAACTCTGACACTGGCATGTGGTGCCTGTAGGCTGGTCAGTGGCAGGCGGATGTGCTCAAGGTGTGAGCGGCCTCTGGGGAAGGGAGCTGCCATGGTCATCGATTCCCTGGAGCTCTGCTTTCACATTGGTTGCTTCAAGGTGAGACCGGAGGTCACCTGAAAATGAGAGTGAGCGGGCACTCCATGGATCTGTTGCACCTTGCCTGGGTTTTTAGCCTTCATCATTTAGGGCAGCATGAGATCATTAATCACCTAATATCAATAAATTCTCTTTTTTTTTGGTGTAGGCAGTCAGATTACAAGCATGCAAAACAAATTAGAAATGGTGTAGATCCTAATTTAAAGTCCTAATTTTGAATCCAAGGAAAAATTGTGTAAGGGAATATAACAGAATCATTCCAGTAGTGCTTTAAAGGGATAGTTCACCCAAAATGAAAATTCTGTCATTAATTACTCACCCTCACTGTCTGACGTAGAACACTTGTTTGCGAGCAGAGGAATGCACACGTGTGCGTCGTGGTACTCTTGTGTACACGTGTCTAAGACTGACACAGAAGAGAGGAAATTGTTGAATACTGTCATTATTTTTGTTTTCTTCGTGCACAAAGTATTCTCGTGCTTCATAACATTAAGGATGAACCGCTGATGTCACATGGACTATTTTAACGAAGTCCTTGCTACCTTTCTGGGCCTTGAACATGTCAGTTGCGTTGCTGTCTATGGAGGGTCAGAAAGCTCTCGGATTTCATCAAAAATATCTTAATTTGTGTTCCGAAGATGAACAAAGATCTTACGGGTTTGGAGCGACATGAGGGTGAGTAATTAATGACCGAATTTTCATTTTTGGGTGAAATATCTCTTTAACTTCTGTTTTAATTCTAAGTTAAATTGAAATTTGTTCAAATTGAAGTCCAGCCTGTTTTCTGATTGCCTCATTGCCAATAAACTTGGCAAAATGAACACACCTTCTGGCTAACCTCAGCATAACCAGTACCGTTGCATCACCAGAACCCTGCCAGTCACTGATCACACAGGCTTTTCCAATCACACAACTATACTGTATTTTCCGGAATATTAAGTTTTTTGTTTTTTTTAAATCATCTGAACAATGCAGTTATGTGCCATTATATATGTACATAAATATTACATTATTTCAGAATACTACAGTTATTTATCTAGTGAGAGAAGTCAACTTTTGTCCTGGTATGACTTGTAGTCAGGTGTAATTTATTTTTCGGAAAATACAGTATTTGCTTTCCTTCTAATGAAGCTTGTCCCTTTTAGATTCTTGTGTCCGGTTGCAGGGGTTGTGTTTTGTTTACGGTAGCTCCTTATTTCTTCACTGCTGCACAGGAAGGTTACATCACTGCTTCACCAGCCTTAACTAAAGAAATCACCTTTTCAAATCTAGCTATGGTGGTGGATCTGCCCACGCTGACCCAATAAACAGTATTTCTAATGAATGAATCATTTTGCTTGCTTTGGGAGGCTTTGGAGTGGAAAAAAGGGTTGTATCCTCTCATCTTGATGTGTGTCCAGACTCACTGTTTCTTGTTGATCTTGCAGTGTGTCAGCTGCAGGACTGACCTTGGGAGAGGGGCTGAGTCCGGAGCTCAGGTCAGAGTCAGACACGGACAGCTCTTCTGTAACACCTGCTACAGCAGAGTCAGAGGTAAGCAAGAACCAACGTGCCATTATAAAACCAGATTCAATTCAGCGGTTGCTTTGAATAACCATACTCTGAAATCTATTGAGAATACGAGCCTGCAGACTAGCCTTTATTGCTGAATGAAATTACACTGCTAATGGTGCTGGGTCCTGATTAAAACCAGCCTAAATTTAGTATGTAAAAAACTACTGCATCTGAATGATACAGGATCATTTGCCCTCACACATGTTGTGTTATGTTATGTTTTGTGTTGTTATATGTTATGTTATGTATTGTGTTATGTGTTATATTATATTGTTATAGTATATTATATTTAGTGTTGTCAAAATTAGTGCGTTAACACAGGTGAATAATTTTCCAATTTAACGGCATAAAAATATTTAAGAAAAAAAAATGCAATTTAGTTTTTTTTTTAACTGATTGACAGCACTAATTTTGTTATATTATATTACATATTAAGATCTTATGCTTATCAAGGCTGCATTTATAAAACCAGTAATAGTGAAATATTATATTATATATTTTAAATAGTAAATTAACCGTTTGCTATTTGAATATTTTGTAAAATGTAATTTATTTCTGTAAAGCTGAATTTCCGTGATCCTGCTGCTCAAGAAACATTTTTTCTTATATAATATATATTATTAGTATATTATAATATTATATAATATATTATAATATTATATTATAATATATTATTAGTAGTTTTAAATGGTTCTGTTTTTAAATAGAATTCTTTTTAAATGTATTATTCAGAGATAATCTCAGCTAAATCTTTTTTTTTGACATGACATTTGATGTCAATTTCCAAGTTCCTTTATCATTATGATCTTCAGCTCAGCTAATATTAAATAACCTTTTGTTTTCACAAATAGAAAAGTTTTCAGTTCAAAACCTTTGCTTTTTGTTTTAATAGAACAACACTGCTAATTGAAAGACTGTATGCATTTTCTCTTAGTCTGTTCCTCCGTCTCCAAGTAACCAGAATGCATTGCAACAGATCGAAGAGGAGTGTACCACAGAAGCGGCCTCAGGAATCACAACTATTAGCACAACCTAACCACTGCAGCAGGCTTTATCCACTGCTTACCTTCACCGCTTTGACAATCAATATATTGAGACTGATATTTCTGTGATTGTTCTCGTAGTATGACCGCTACATAGTGACGAGTTCGAACACGTTATTTTGATCACTGCTGATACCCCTGAGGTTGTTTCTGTACTGGCTGACATCCATGTAGTAAGATGTAATGCTGAACAGTTATGCATTCCACGTGGCAAGTAATAACATGTCTAATGTGTCGAATGACTTCTAAGAACTGTTTTATATGTTCTTTTTTGAAGTAAATCCTCTCATATCTTTAATATAAGCTTTCCTCTCATAATTCTTTAATAAATGTTCTAGCACACTTTATTTGGTTATCAAGCACTTTTTTTTCCCCCTTTCATTGGTAGAAATCACATAGTGGTGATGGTGCAGGGGTTAAGTCATTGTTCTGTAACAGCTAATTAGGAGGAATCTTATTATGCAACATTTTTAAACACGCTGCTTAATAGAAATGTATTTGATCGGTCATACTTACAGATGTTGAAATGTATAATCCAGTAGGTGGCACTCTGGTTGTAACTGACATTTGCCCATCTATTTAGATGCAATGTTCTGCCAATCAGATGTCCGGCACATAGAGGTTGTATTGCATATAATTGTAAGATCAAATGACCTGGGATGCTTCTTTCCAAGCCCTTATGCCAGATGTTTCTGTTTGAAGTTTACATGTCTTTCTCCTTGTATGACATAGCCTAGATAAAACGCGTTAAACAAGTTAAATTAAGTGTTGCCATGGAAATAAAGCTTACTTTTAAATGGAAAATTATTATGTACTGAAACTATTTTCACTGAAGAACTAAAACCCCTTTTTTCTTTTAAAAAAACTTTTACTTCGGCTTTTTTCCCCCTATACGTATAATTATCTCTTCATGTCTTGAAACGGATACATACTTGAGTCCCAATATGGATAATTTAAGAGTGGCTGCACATCTCCAGACTTTTCTGCTTCCTGTCATTAACTTGCTCCCATAGTCATCTCCATTTTTACTGCTGTAACCTCATTCTCAATGGCTCTGCAGTGCAGATTTGTCTGAGAACTTGATTGCTCTGTGGAGTGTTGGAATAATAACAGCTACCTGCGGAACTTTGTTCTGAATTTTACATTTTTCGTTTAAAAACGCGTATAACCAAGCACTCAAAAAAACAACCCAAGGAACATTATCAAAAACGATGAAAGTGTGTTGTTGTTGTTCTGGTGTTTTTATGATGGATGGCGTACCAGGTGCATATCTGCCACCTACTGGACTGGAGTGTGAAGCACTGGATTTTTGGCTGAACAGTTCCTTTAAAGGGGTCATATGATGCTGCTAAAAAGAACATTATTTTGTGTATTTGGTGTAATGAAATGTGTTTATGCGGTTTAAAGTTAAAAAAACACATTATTTTCCACATACTGTACATTATTGTTTCTTCCCCTTTAAGAGTGGATTACTGGTTTTATTGACCTCAAAGTGAATATTCTGTCTTTTATTTAAATATAAATATAGGTCTCATTTATTTACAAACTCTTATGGCACACAAAAGATAAAGTTTTGACGAATATCCTGGAGTCTATTTTTTGTATAATTAAATGAGAACTGGTGCACAGCAAAACAAAACCACGCCATGGTTCATATCACACAATGACTTGGTGTGAAGAGCAAATAAAAGTCATGATTGACTGAGCATCCAACCTAGTTCACCTTGGCATGTTTGTGAAATAGGTAGCAATGACCAATGCGTGGTGGGGGAAATCATTTGAGTCAGCTCTAAATTAATCCGTTCGTCTGGAGTGCCTAAATCAGTCAGAATGATTTAATGAATAGACCTGATTTTGTTCTTGCGTTCATCTCACAGAACAGGTCTCAGTGGAAGGGACGATCATTAGTGAATATAATTCTGTTTCTCACAAGAAGTCAATTTATGGCTACAGAAGAAATGGAATGAAACTTACAAGCTTGGAATATTAGCAAGTAATCTTGAAAGCTCAAGTCACCATTTTTTCTAAATACATGGGAATAAATGTCAATGTCTTCTTTTTTGTACTATGAAAGAAAGAATATCATACGAATTTGGAACAATAAGATAGTAAAGACCTGTTTACACCAAGAACGATAACTATATTAGCGTCCAAACTAAGAACAGATAAAGTTCTGTTCAATACATGCTGCAGTTTTGTTGTCTGTCACTTTAAATACTCAAGCTTATTAAACAGGGTCTATTCTGTTTGCCTCATTGTTTTTATGGTTCATAAACTGGAAGAAATCTTTCTGAAAGTGATTCTAACGATATCGTTCCTCTGTGTCCTTATTGTTATAGTGGACTTCACTATTCTCATCAAATTAAAACTTCATAATTATTTTTTTTCATTATCATCCTTAAGTGTAATATTTGCACAGTTGTGATAAGAAAATGCTATTTTGATGAACAGATGATGCTCTTTTGTCCCTCTCCGTGCATGCAGATACCTCTTCCCTCAGCAGTATGTTCTTCCCAGAATTGTTATGAAAGTCATGACCTTAGTGCACTAGCCGCAAGGGTTCACATCGCCCATAAAGCATAGCATTCCGTTCATGCGTGCAGCCAAGTCTCAGATGTGTCCTCTTGCTTAATTTGCCAGTGACGCTCAGTTCATGCAATCTGAGCTTAATATCTGCTGGCTGAGGTCAACAGACTCCCTCTGAGAGACCCAGGGACAATTGGAATCATTCTTCAGCTGATTTAAATACACCCAAATAACCCTACAATTGAATTTCGTATATGGGGACATAAAAGCTAGCCTGGGTCACATGATACTAAACAAAAGAAGGCCACACAAATCGAATAAAGTCTTCTATAATGGTGCCTGCCTTGGTTTGTTTTTATTTGATCCCTGTTTGCAAAAGTATCCCTATTTATTAGAATAACCTATTTTAGTCCTTACTTGTTTTTCTTTGTTCACGTTGACATTTAATCTCTCTGTCTGTTGTGTTCAAGACCTGTATATTTTTACCATTCCCTTCAGCTAGTTCATAACACATGACCTTTTTAAGGGCACGGTAGCACTTCAATGTCTTTATATGGGAGTGCTGTGAGTTTGAATTTATTTAGCTTATTCTTTACCGTCATGGCAGATCTAGGACTGTCCCTCTAAACCCCAAAGCGGAATAACAGTTCTCAGCCAAATCTAGGATGTTTTGTTTTCCCTTGCAAAGCATATCCGCAAACAAGAAGCAGCTCGTGTTAGCTTGGGAACAGAGTTTGAGAAATGCATGACGGTTTGGAAAATACCTCCCACCCCCGAGTTTGCGCATATTGTGGTCTTTCTGTGTATCCCTCAGATAAGGCCTCTCAGACTATCTATTACAGGAAAGTATGAATTCACATAAAATTGTAGATTATACCACAGATCAGTGGAATTGTTGCATAGATGAAGGAATGAAATATAAAAACCTCATTGGTCTCACTTTCCTGTTAATGTTTTGCCTTTTGTGAAAACAGTATTCCTGGAAATCCATGTAAACTGCATTGTTCTGTGTGGAAAATACGCATTGCTGAATTTCCCATAACAATAAATGGAAATTCAGGACACTCTATGCTTAAATTATAAACAACGTGCAGTTACACATAATGATGAATGACTGTTAACAGTTCAAATGTAAATAAATGTCCTGTAGGTCAAACTCCATTTCTCCAGACTGTCTTTTCTGGGTATTCAGAAGCAAATTAGATTTATGACGACGTACCAATTTTTTTTTTTTTTTTTTTTTTTTTGCATAAAACAAAATTACCCAATTACTTCTGTCTGTCCGCTAAATGTTTTATTTAAGTATAGTTTCGCATGGACAGGTCATCTTGAGTGATCTTGTGGCTGGACCTTAGAAAAGCAGTCATGAATGAGGTTTTGGCTTTGGCCTCTGGACAGACCACATTTAAAAGCCTCCAAGTAATGACTAGTAACAATGTCCACTCACATGAGCACTCTTACAATTCTGCATCACTTCCAGATTTTTTTCTTTAGTTGATATTAATAAAAGTTTGTAAACTGTTCTAGGCTCAGGTTTAGTTCCAACACACATACCTGTACAGAAGTTTTCATATCAGACTGAAGGACTTGATCAGCTGGTTCAGGTGCATTTAATTAAGGCTGAAGCTAAACCAACGCCACTAGAAGGCAAGCCTGCAACCTTTAGCCAAAAAAGTGTAACGGCTAATGCTAACGGAAAGGAGACCAGAGGCATTTTTTATTTTTTTTAATGGATGTCAATGGAGGAGAGGCTTCACTACGCTGAATAAACTGCTTTTTAGAGGAAACAGCTTATCATTTAATGAATCGACAGCCTATCGGCTAATCTTCAACATGTTTTAC
This sequence comes from Sinocyclocheilus rhinocerous, assembly GCF_001515625.1. NCBI lineage: Eukaryota > Metazoa > Chordata > Actinopteri > Cypriniformes > Cyprinidae > Sinocyclocheilus > Sinocyclocheilus rhinocerous. Next base: position 329,996 of record NW_015643643.1, read on the forward strand.
ACTAAATAGTACTTTTGGATTGAACTATTTTTAGTTTACACAGGGAAAAAAAATGCATTTTATAAGAGAAGTCACTGACTTTTTGCGACAGGTTCGATTCAGTTTGCGACACTTCTCATTCATTCCTATGGTATCTGTAAACGGCAATTGAGTGTCATATAACTCTGATTAAAATTCAGTGAGGTCGAGGCTGTAATGTTTATTAAGGCACACGTGATCCAAGTTAGCCGTTACGCTTTCTCCAATAGTAAGTAATACAGACCCTCTCATCTCCCAATAGTAAGACAATCTCTGGCTAAACTCTGTAGGACTATTGCTGCGTTCCACTTGTAGTCAGAAGTTGGAAATTCCGACTTCCCAGTAAGAACTTTTAATCGGACAGAACCCCCAAGTCAGAGTTCCGACTCGGAATCTCGGAGGAATCGCAACAACTCCAACTTCAGAATCCAGTATTGCTGCTCAGTGCATTAACAGAAGAGAAACAGTAGTAATATATTGTTTATTTGCACTTATGTTTGTATGTTCAATAAACTCAGTGGTACTATCCAACCTCTATTTGTGGACATGATACTATGGCGTTATCTGTGCAAAATACTGTTTTTAATTGGCTGGTTTTGCTAACAATGGACGTGTCCATCTTGGTTTTCTGACTTCTCTTCTGGAACCAGCTCCGACATCCAACTTTCAAGGTATATAGAATGCAGCATATGGCCCCTCCAGGAGTTTGACAGCCCTGTAACAGTCCTTGTATTAATGTTTAGGTGGTTAATTATTTTCCCCATATTGTCCCGCTTTTTTTCCCCATAATCAAGTTCAAGATTTGATCTTAAAATAAATTTTAACAATTAATTTAATAATTAGCAACTTTAATTAATTAATGCAATTACATTTAAAGGAATAGATCAAACAATCTTTAAAAAACTATATGTCTAAGTCCAAAATTTCATGTCTGAGTAGGTACTTTTGAATAAATACTTTGTGACCGGCAAAAAAGTAGTAATGTCTCCACCAGATGCACACTTCAGAATGTCACCAGGAGTAATAATTAATCTGTGTAATTGCATAATGTTTTATAGTCTAGTAAGGAAGTATAGTATTGTAAGAAAAAGTGAAGAGGACGTCGAAGATCTTGATGAAGAATAACTTTTATTACAGAGTAGCAGTGACAAAGTACAGGCAGCACTTCGGATTCAGCGGAGTCAGAATGAATCTCGAGCATCCTACGCTCAAACATTTTATACTCTATTACGTTCATCTTCCCGCTAGACATGTAAATGAAGTTTTGTCTTAAATGTAAATTGCAGATAACAATGAAAGTGATAGCCTTCCGTTCCCACATCTTTGGTAGTCTTTCAGGTGGAAACAACCAAATGTTAAGGTGATAGGATTATCTAGAATCCCTAGCAATTATATTCAAGTACCCTTTTGGTCAGCAGATGGTTCTTGATGGCCTACTGCCGCTCCCACGCTATAGGTGACGAAGTAACGTTCAGGAGATACTATTTACATATTATTGAAAAATAGTTTGATTTCTTTGTTTCTCTTTTCCATTGTCCATTAATTTCTATTTGGAAAAGTCCTTCTAGCTGTTGTTACAGTTTGTGAAGTTCCATCAGGTCCATCAATGCCATTGTGGGTCTCAGGGTTTCTAGATCTTTTAGGCTTGGAGTTCTGGATCTTGTAGGTCTGGAAATCTCTCAATTTCTGGTTCTGATGATCACTCTGTTCTTTAAGAAGTCCTTTCTCTTGTGGAAGTCCACTGGTTTTGCTGGCCTTCTTGTCCTTCAGATGACCGGATCATCTTTCTCCAGGAGGGTACACATTTCAAACAAACATCTCGATGCTTATACCTGAAATGAGATCAAAAAGAAGAGGTTTCCCCCATCTCGATGCTTATACCTGAAACGAGATAAACGAGATAAAATTTCCCCCCCTTTCCCCCACAAGAATCTTTTCACCAACCAAAACCAAAGTTACAGAAATTACAGAAATTTATGCAATTAAATAATTTCTCATTAATTAAATTTAAATATTAATGCCATTAACACATTTCCCAAAAATGATAAAGAATCACCCCCCTTTTGATAGTAAACATATTTTCTAAAATATAATACTATCATAAAACTATTCCTACAATTCACATCAGCATCTGCTTGTGACTGAGCTACAGTCATGTTGTTCCTGCAGTGCTCTGTCTGGCAAGGTGTGAATGGCTTCTTCCTTATTTCCTTTCAACAGTGCCAACTGGGTTTCTAAACTGCCTATCTTCTTAAGCAAATCACGATAGCTCATCCTTCTTTTGTGTGAAAAGTGACACTGTCTTGCCTTGTGTCTCAAACTTCCACATGCAAAACAAACAACTTCCTGATCTTTCCTAACTTTTTCTAAACAATGCCTTGCTATGTGACCATCCTTTCCACATGCATAACAGACAAAGCTTTGATGAGGTCTCTCGTTGTCTTGACAATGTCTAGCAATGTGACCAGCGTTTCCACATGCATAACAGATAGTAACACCTTCTGAATTTACTCTTTCTAATCTCTTTGGTCTCTGATTGAAACCGTTAGATAATCTAGAACATTCTCGCCTGCCGAATGCAGCAACTGGATGTCTAGATTCTGCAGCTTTCATTTGACTTCTTGCATTGAAATGCTGTGTCATTTTGGAAATGATTTGCACGTATGGTGTATTTACATCTACATGCAGAGCAATGGCTTCTCGCATGTGTGAACTACTTTGTGCAATTAATGCAGACTTAAACATTAGATTTTGTTTAGTTGCATTGGGCAAACCACTGTAACAGCTAAACATTTCCCACAACCTGGATGCAAATGCTAGAGGGTGTTCTCCAATTTCCATTGTCACCTCAGTTATCTTTCTCAAGTTAACCAAATTAGTCCCAGCAAGTCTAAGTACAGCTTCTCTCCTTGCACCTTTGTCTGCTCTTTTGTCACGAACTTCCTGTGAGAGAGCACTGGTTAATGAGCGTGGTATGCAAATCATAAGAAGTCTACAAGCATCTTCGTCTGACACACTATAAACCTCCACTACCTTCTCCAGTTTTGACAAAAACTCTACTGGATCCATGTTATCAGGCTCAAAAGAACCAGAGAATGGGCGGGATTAAAGTAAGACAATATGAATACCGATTAAGAACATGTGCGTGTGCATGTGCAAACATGTGATTGTGTGTTTAGGATTACAGATAATAAGAATTTGCAATTAGTAATAATTTACACAGATCCACAACATCTGCGCCTTCAAGAGCTCTCTCTTTCTCTCGCTCTGGATTTTATTTGCTTGTCGTCTCTAGAGGATATTTCCACCTGTTGCTGTTCCTCTGAAAGAACAGAAGAACACAAAGTTCTGTGTGGTCTTGCTATTTATGTGTTTATGCGTTTGTGCGGGTGTTGTTTGTAACGTGTTTTGGAGACTGTCCACTGATTTTTTTTATTATTTTTATTTACAGGTGCATCTCAATAAATTAGAATGTCGTGGAAAAGTTCATTTATTTTAGTAATTCAACTCAAATTGTGAAACTTGTGTATTAAATAAATTCAATGCACACGGACTGAAGTAGTTTAAGTCTTTGGTTCTTTTAATTGTGATGATTTTGGTTCACATTTAACAAAAACCCACCAATTCACTATCTCAACAAATTAGAATACTTTATAAGACCAATAAAAAAACATTTTTAGTGAATTGTTGGCCTTCTGGAAAGTATGTTCATTTACTGTACATGTACTCAATACTTGGTAGTGGCTCCTTTTGCTTTAATTACTGCCTCAATTCGGCGTGGCATGTAGGTGATCAGTTTGTGGCACTGCTGAGTTGGTATGGAAGCCCAGGTTTCTTTGACAGTTGCCTTCAGCTCATCTGCATTTTTTGGTTTCTTGTTTCTCATTTTCCTCTTGACAATACCCCATAGATTCTCTATGGGGTTCAGGTCTGGTGAGTTTGCTGGCCAGTCAAGCACACCAACACCATGGTCATTTAACCAACTTTTGGTGCTTTTGGCAGTGTGGGCAGGTGCCAAATCCTGCTGGAAAATGAAATCAGCATCTTCAAAAAGCTGGTCAGCAGAAGGAGGCATGAAGTGCTCCAAAATTTCTTGGTAAACGGGTGCAGTGACGTTGGTTTTCAAAAAACACAATGGACCAAGACCAGCAGATGACATTGAACTGCTGTAATAAGACTTTGAAAGTCCATAAAAGACAGTTGTCTTACAGCTTGGCCATTTTCATTTCTTTGATCAAGAACCCTCTCATTTCCAGTCTGTCTTGTTCGCACTGATGCTATTGGGAATCTCACAGAATCATCTGAGGAATTATGTCAACTAATGGCTTCTTTGCAGTTCTTCTCCTCATATTCAGAATTGGATTGAACATTTACCAACTGTCTAGCTGTCCCTTCATACAAACATCTAAATGTTTCCATCTCTGTTTCAGACTTTGAAATTTCTTTTCTCAATTTCACTATCTGTTCCTTCAAAATAATCTCTTCAGCCTCGCAATTTCTCAATGACATGACATAGAATTTAGCTTGACAATTTAGCAACTTGTTTTCAGTTTGAATTTCTTCTAATCTTTTCTTAGTTACCTTGTATGAGGCAAAAAGAGCTTGAAGTGCATTAGCAACTTTTCCCTCTTTGTTTTTAGGCATTTTGGGACAATTTTTGAATTGAGACATAGCCCACTCGTAGGGGTCATCTGCCTTCTCTATCACATCAAACATTCCTACTGAGCCGTGCTTAGCGATGTATTTAACTATGAACTCTTCCATTTTCACAATCTTATTGAATAGTGTTCAGCAATTCAATAGGCTTCTTTTCCTTCACTGACTGAACATTATCTAGTTACTTTAAGATACCTGTTAGTCTAATTATTCACAGCTCCTGTGCTTTGGCTGCAAATGAATAAAACAGCCACACTACGTTAGGTCTCTAAACTTTTCTACACTAAACTGTTAACAATGTAACACTGTCACAGTACGTCGGACAAAACCACACAACAACACCATAGTTATGAAATAATTCTGTGACCACACTGCGTCGGGTCAATTCAGTTACTTTAGAATTTTATCAGAATTATCACAACTCACTCCGTTTCAATTACTTTAGAAACGTACAACTCTGTTTCAGTTACTTTAGAAACAATAGTTCTAATACAACTCTGCTACCACACTACAAACAAGCACTTACAGTTACAACTTCTGCAACTGTTTAAAAAAATATAACAATGTTTGTCACAGTACATCGGACAAAACCACAGTACTTCTGGTCTTTTTTTTTGTTATATTTTCTCAAACAGCCTTTTTCTAGTCACAGTTCCTCGGGCTCAAACTAATACTTATCAGATTAAAACAGTGCAGTACGTCAGGCAAAAACCACACTGCTTCGGGTTACTGCTTTAAACTTAAGAGTCGCGGTACGTGTTCCGTTAGAATTTTAAACAGAATTGTACCGAATAGGCGTAAGAACTCCTCCTGCTAATACGGAATAAACTAGATTCTCTTCTATCCTTACAATTTCTTTTCTATATATTTTTTTTTAAACTAGGGGGTTCCCTGACAAAACCAGCAAAAAGAAAGAAACCGCTTTTCTTACCTTTCCCTGCTTTTTGGAAATCCCTGCGCTGGGTGGCTCGCCAATTATTCTCAGCCTAGTTTGATTTTATTTGATTGGCTGGCTTCTGGGAATAAGGGCACACAGGTGTAGTTTATAAGTCCATCAGAAAACATTGTCATACAGGTACAGCGGGTACTTTTGTGTTGTGAAACAGTCTGTAGTTTTCTGTCTGTTGTATTATAATAAATGACATGTATGAGCAAAACAAACTGCAATTGATGGATTCACATTTTAGCTGGATGGCTTGTGATATGTGTGATAGTTGTGATATGAATACTTTTTTGCAGATGCTCTGCTAAATCATCCAGGTGGATGCTGCACACTGATGGTGGATGAGGAGATACCCCCTGACAATGTAAAGCGCTTTGAGTGCCTAGAAAAGCGCTATATAAATGTAATGAATTATTATTATATTATTATTAAATGTTTAAACTAGTTGTTCTAAATTGAGTCAGTTTATCAGGTGAAGAGTGCTTTTGGGATCAGTTCTCATTTTAGAGTTAACTCTCTAGTGGAGAGATGGAACGCAGAACAAATTTAGACAAAAAAATAAGATGTGAGAATGAGAAAAGCAAAATGCAGGACGGAAAAAAACAGGTGGAGAATTGAAAGGTTGCAGACTCAATACAGAAAGTACATTTGACCTACAGGGAGATTTATAAAAAGTGTGTGTGCGCTTGTTTCTGAATGCTGTTTGCATTCTCATGTTTGTGGTCTGAACTCATTCCCATTAGCATCTTGTAACCTTTTCCTCTCATTCATTGTCCCACATTGTTTTTGGAGAAATGTTCTGTTTATTCTTCCTCATAGGGATCCATTGTGGTTTTACTGTATGTCTTTACATTAACTGGCCATGTTTGACACTCTTTGTTTAAGGAGAACTTGGCTGATATTTATTTAAAATCATTACTTTCGTGTTTTGGTACAATGCAGCCCATCTCAGGCTGATATCCAATTTGTGTGTACTTGACTACAGTAACCAACTAAGAGATACTGTATAGCTCCTGCTCTGTATGGCATGTAGGAAGGACATTCTGACTCAAAATATGTTTTTGTGACGAGTGGGGGCGGGGCCGAGAGCCGTGGGAACGGAGCGAGGCCGGTGGAGTGATTGCTAATGAGGGACACCTGCACCCACTCACCGGTCTCGAGTCTCACGGAGGAGCTCCGGAAGGATAAAGGAGGAGTGACTACAGTGTTGGACGAGAGAGGACCAGGCCTGGAGTTTATTTTGTGTTTTGGTTTCTTTTGTGCACGGCAGTCGTCCGCGAGGGGCTGTCGCGCTGTTTTGTGTTTATTTTATTTATTAAAGTTTTGTTGAAGTGTTCGCCGGTTCCCGCCTCCTTCTTCACGTGACTCCGATCTTTGTTACATTGGTGCCGAAACCCGGGAGGAAGGAGGGACACGCTGTCA
>NW_015643643.1:337044-364454 GCF_001515625.1 Sinocyclocheilus rhinocerous
GTGTTGGACGAGAGAGGACCAGGCCTGGAGTTTATTTTGTGTTTTGGTTTCTTTTGTGCACGGCAGTCGTCCGCGAGGGGCTGTCGCGCTGTTTTGTGTTTATTTTATTATTAAAGTTTTGTTGAAGTGTTCGCCGGTTCCCGCCTCCTTCTTCCCTTGACTACAAACTTTGTTACAGTTTTATTATAAAATGACTCCATAATAATAGACCAGCTGTCATTCTGTGAAATACATAGACAGGTGTGTGGTAGAATACTGAACTTTTCTGGAAGGAGAAGGTGGTTGTCATTTCATGCACTAAAATAGAACCAGTGGACACAATATTAAAATGTCTATTATGCATGAACGATGAAGATTCAACAATATTGAAGCTGAACCATATTGTTAGGTATACGTTCTATAAATCTTAACAGAGATGACTCACATTTGTTTAGGGGCTTGATAATTATAGCACTTAAAGAAATAAGAATGTTTTAAAGGATTTACTGGAGTTGGAATTTAAAGCTGACATTATGCAGATGGCTAGTATTATTAATAAAGATATTTTGTGGGAAAGAAAAAAACGACTAATATAGTAAAATAATTCAAAAAGGCCTGTGAACAGACATTTTGGGAAATACACACACACACACAGAGAGAGAGAGGGAGACAAGAAAAGCAAATAAAAAGAGGAATCTCTATAAAGAAATGCAATGTAAATAGAATGTAATATTACATTGAAAGATGTTTGTAAGTCATATGATTTTAATCTCATAAACTGCGCACTACACGAACGAAGGGATGAATATCCGGATGCCTTTAAAGACTGGAATCAATTGAGAAAAGTTCAAGAATGTGACAAATGTGGAATATATTAAAATACCAGGAGGCATTTGTTCTTTCTCTTTGGTCAGTATTGTAGGTTTTGTGGTTGTGATACCATGAATAAAGCACACAAAGGCAATTTCCATTGTTGTGTAACGTTCCAGTTTTAGAAAACTGCAGCGTGAGCTAGTTTTATCGCACTAGACACTACCCAGAGAATCATTTGAAATAAGCTGTTATTTGTACACGCAGAAGGAAATGGAAGAATGGAGTGGCTGCATATCCATGTGTATTAATGTGAATGCGTTTGTGGGCATGGAAATGGCTGTGTTGAGCAGGCCAAGTGCACTGCCATTTTGTAAATGTCACAAGTTAGCATTACGGATCAGTGTCTTCTGTTGACCTGAGATTGTTTTTCTCACTGGGTCACTGATATTTCGAATTATAGTGCCAAAGCTTCAGCCATGATTGGTTTTCTCATTTACCCAGTAATGTATGTGTGTGTGATCAGTGTGTATCAGCCCACACAGAGCTCATTTCACACGTTCTTGGAGTGTGGAGGGTTCACAGTGCGGCAGACATTCGAGCCCTCTCTGGTATCTTTAATTGCTCATTTATTTTCTCTCATTGCTCTAAAATATTCTTTGCTATCTCTTGATTGTAAAGGTGCCTTTCAATAGGGCTGTACTGCGGCTTCCATTAACACACTGTGTTCTCTTCTTATCCGTTTCGAGAGAGAAAATAAGAGAAGGGCCATGCCAAGGGCTGCAGGAGGAGATAACACGTTTGTACAGAGGCCTCCATTAGAAGGATAATAATTACTTGGGCCTGAAGTCAAGACATAGCAATGGCTTGGTTAGATATTTTATTGACAAAGCAGGAGAAGAAAATTATCCACAGAGGAAAGAGATTCAGGGGCTCAAAATATCCCAAACATCACATGCCCAAAAGTGATAGAATGCATTAGTGTGCACTTAATCCTTTAAGTTGCACTTTCAGTGTGCATTAGGTTTTCATGGCTTTTAGTGCTATGCCCATAGTGCATTGTGAATGTATTGGTCAATTAATTTCCTCATTTCATTAAGCTGTACTGTTGCTTTCCATTTGACCATAATGGTTTCCATGAATGAGCCCTGTGTACCATTGTGGTAAGCTGTTAAACAAGGTCGGGTTTTTTTTCACATTGGTTAACTAGTCAGCCATTGTACCCCTTGTATCTAATGTCTATGTTGATGCTCTAAGCTCTCAAAGTCTTTCTAAGACCCTGATAAAAAGACAGATGGATTATTCTACCTACAGTAGCTGTCCACTGCAGATAATCTCATACTTTGACATTTCATGACTAAACTCTTGCAACTTCTGCTTTAACTGTCAATATCTGCAATGCATCTATTTCTACACCGCAGCAAACATGTATTTTTAAAACACTTCAGATTGAGTCATAATCACAAACAAGTTTCACTTGCCCATGATTTGAATTAGCTTTTAATTTTTGTTTCAGTAATTTTGCGGTGCTTTGTCATTTTGATATATTTCTCTGATCATATTTCTATTTAACTTTTTCATTTTAGTTTTAGTAATTTATATGTCAATTTATTTTATTTTAGTTGGCTCTCAAGGCAACGTTCCTATATTTTATTTCAGATTTATTTCGATTAACAAAAACAAGTTTTAGTGTTCATTAGTAAGAACATCTTACTCACCAAAAATATTTTAATCACATCCAACCTGAACTAGTAAATAAATACATTAAATGGCTTATTGAATGGATATCCTTTTATAATTATAGGTTTAGTTGTATTTCCGCATTTTATGTCAATTACATTTTATTTCTACACCATATACCGACATTCTGGTGTGCTTCCAACTTTGTTGCAAAAGTCCGGGGAGGTCCGTTTTCTATTTCGGCATAACTCTGCACAAAGCAAGGCCAGTTTACATAGAAATGGTTTACTGGGCCTTGTGTAGAGGAACATGACATAATCCAGATTTGAACCCACTGAATATCGCTGGGACTGTAGAGTGTCATATTCCATCAAAGACAAAACAAAAAGGTGATCAAAATGTTTGCAACATCCAGAAAGCACTGATTTCTATTGTAAACATATTGGTATACATGAATTCATATACATTTAGTCAATACAGCTACTGGTCATTCTATCATTTGACACATACATTTCCATGATATATTGCAGATGAGCCAGTGCTTCAAAAATCACATTGTCCAAATAAAAATGAAAGTGCTGTCTGTGGGTTTGGAGCAGGAGATTCAAACAGCCTGAAGGAGTAAAAAAAAAAAAAAAAGTTGTGTCATTGGCTGTGACCTCTTTAATGAAAGACAAATGGTGCAATAACATCTATCACACTTTCATGTCCCAGGGACTGATTTTTATTAAAAGCAAATTTTCAGCTTGAGAATGTATGAAGGGCACGTTATGACTGTCATGGAAACTTTTTTATCAGGCCTTCATCTCATCATTTCCATCACGACTAACAAATTCTGCAACTAATTAAGTTTTATTAGTGTACTTTGTTAGCAAGGAGAAAAAGGTGTCTGTGAAAAGCTAGAGATTGAGATGAAGATAATGCATAGAAATTCAAAGTAAATATCACTTGTGAATTTTTATTATGCATCATTTCCAATCAAAATCTAATTTTGTTATTGTAAATGATGCAAAAAGGTTGAAAATATTATTAAATTATTAAGTTGTGTGTTTATTTATATGATACATAAAACACTAGCTATGATATTAGACTTAGCAAGATAAAGAAGTTAGACAAAAATTTCGTTTTCATCACAGAAGGTTATTAAACACAGTAACTAAGTTGGAAAAGACACTGATGGAAATGTATACATTGTAAGTTGACAAATCACATTTAACTTTAAGAAAGTGAAAATAGTGGTATACTTGAAAAACACTTTGAAAAGTTTGTGCTTGGTAAGATTTTTTATTTTTTATTTTTTGACATTTTGAAATAGGTCTTCTGTTCACCAAGGCTGCATTTAATTGCTCAGGAAAATAAATAAATAAATCTATATTGTGAAATATTAATACAGTTTAAAATAGCTGTTCTCTGTTTGAATATATTTTAAAATATAGATGCAATTTATTCAAATTTTCAAAAGATCAAAAGAATTTCTGAAATAGCATCCTGGCTATATTTATTTATTACTTAATTCTTTGTTTCTTACCGACCCCAACATTTTTGGATAGTACATTTATAAAAAAAAAAAAAAAAAAGTAAAACTTACATAAAGGTGTCATTTGTTAACATTAGTGAAATACATTAATTAACATAAACTAAAAATGGCAAGTAATTATAAGCATTTATGAATCTTTAAGTGGTTAATTTCAAGATTTACTAATGCATGATTAAAATGAAAAGTTGCATCTGTTAATATTATTTAATGGCGCTGAGCTAACATGAACTAACAATGAACAGTTGCATTTTTTAAGATTTATAAAGATTAGTAAGATTAATACTGTAACCAATTCATTGCTCATTGTTAGTTAACTATAAAGAGTTACCAAAAATGTATTGTACAATATTGCTATTAGCACATTTCCCAGTGCCTTTAGTGGCATTTTACTGAATACACATTTTATGGAAATAATATTGCTATGTCAATTCTAATAATTCTTTGTAAAATTATTTTCACTTTATAATGCCTTGTTGCAGTCCTAGTCCCATATTTAGTTTTTTAGTCACATTTTTCTTTTTATATATGGCCACCAATGATTGCTAGACTAAAACCCACAGACTCTCTTTAGGCAAGGTTTTTACAGCTTACACTGGCAGAGTCTTCCCATAAGAATGTGAGGGAGTGACACAGAACGTGCTGAGACGGCTCCAGTACATGGCCTGATCTGAGACGGCTCCAGTACATGGCCTGATCTTAGTGTGCTGTAGCATTTCAGTCATTTAGTGTGGAGTCTGGTGGACTCTGTTGACTTGGGGTCAGTGACCAGCCAACCTCAGTCTTGGGCGGTTGTCATGGAAACAACAGCCCAAGAAGGCAGACAGCTGAGGGGAGTCTGGAAAGGTATGTAGATGACTCACCTCACTGTTTGTGTGCCTGCGTGTGGGAGTATTCTTCTGAGATTTTCAATTGACTTCTCTACTGAAGATTTGGCCGTGTTCCCCTTTGTTTGGTCAAAAAGCCTGCAGAGCTTCTGATATCACTATGCGCAGGACATGCACAAATAAGGTTGTGTATCAAATATTCACAAATTAGATTTTCATTCAGCCTGTTCTTTGTCTATCCCTTGATACATGTCATACGAAGGTCCATGAGACAAAAGGTAAACAAAAATATAATGAGCACTTTTGTTGATAAACATAATTAGAAATATTTGTATTTCAGTACAATGTGCAGAAGGAAATAGCCAGGCTCTATTTCATTAGTGTGCCAATGCGGATGAAATCTAATGTAATTCTCTCTCGTGTCTGCCTATTTCACTGTAATTTTTGTCCCTGGTATCTCCGGAACAAAGTGAGACCTCAGATGATGGTCAGCTAACCTGGCTGTTGTTATTATTTCACTCAGCTAGGAGCATTTTGACACTTACTGCCCTCATTCATACAGAATTGTTGTTTTTCTCACAGCAAATCACTGTCTCACCATATTCTCTGCTAGTTAAATCCGGCTCTTGATGGGGACTTACCATTCAATACCAGTACCTCTGAAGGCTTACAGGAAATTCACTCATCATAGAAATCATGTGTTTTGTTAGCTGCATAACGAAAAATGAAGACTGGCACTTGGCAAGCATGTGTTTGTGTTTGGATTTTCCGTAACAAGGCCAGACCACACTCTCTCTCTCTCATTATCTTGTTGCTTTCCCTGTCCTTGCTTAGCTTGTATGTGAATGAGTGTGTGTATGTGTATGAGAGAATGTAATACAGACATATTGTATCTCATCTCAAGGATTACCTTAGAAACATGCATCTGAAAAGAAAACCTTTGTCTGTTATTGCAGAGCTAGCATCTTTAACAAAATAGCACTAGTGTAATAGTAATGCTATATTTTTATAAAATCTGTGCAGGTTTACATTGAGTACAATGGAATAACTATGTAATATGTTAATGACATTTTTATACTGGTGTTCAGACCTTCCTGTCTGACAATTACCATTTTGTTTATTTAAACAGGCAATTTATTGTTAATGCCAGTAAAGTATGGAGTACAGCAAGGATCTGTTTTAGGCCCTTCACTATTTTCCATACACATGCAGCCCCTTGGAAATATTATTAGAAAACATGGAATGAATTACCATTATTATGCAAATCTTTTGAAAAGTAAAATTTGTATAAATACTGTATATGATAATTTAATCTGAAATAGTGTAATCCTTTACAGTATTGCATTATTATTTGCTTTAATCTAGGTTAATGTTAATTTATAAATTACTATTCATTGAAAATTCATGTTTGATCATAATATATACGAACTAATGTTAATTTATGCAACTTGAAACATTGAAAATGTATTAATATGTAAAAAAATAACATTAACCTTGATTAATAAATGCTGTTCTTAGTTTACCTTACTGTAAAGTGTTACTGAAAAACAGTTGTATAATAGTGGAAAATCAAAACTCAAGCTTGTCTCTGTCCTTAAAATCAAAGCATCTTGTAATGCCCATGCCTGCAGATGTTGGTCACTGAGCAGCTATAGTCCCCATAGTACTAATATACTGCCGCATGTGAAGCCACTGACAGATGGGAAGACACAGCTGTTATTCATGAAGGCCAGAGGGTTAAACCCAGAATCTTCCCGTCTCAAACCCAAACATGTCAGATCTCATATCCCTATGCTTATTTGGACCATCCTGTTGTAGCACTGCTACGGTACTGATATTGAAAAGGTTTATTTCTCAAGGCAAATTGTCTTTTTAAAGACTTTTATTTTAGATGAACGCTCTTTAAACTTTAAAAGTTAGATTTTAGCTGAGCGTATCCTTTGCAATAATACACTGAGAACATTTTGTTATATTCAAGGTCGCAGCAGTGTGGATGTATCTCTGCACTGACTGCATTGATTTTAGCCCTGAGCTCCAGGAATATCTAATAGTGGCCTTTGTTAACAGACAGAGATCATATCATGACTTTAAAAAGTCGGAGTGTGCTGTCTCTGATTATCTTTTTTGAAATATGATTTCACCCACAAACAAACGGCTCCTCTCACAGATAAGCACTAGCATGAGTATAACTAATATAAGCAGCATGGAACGTTAATTAACGTTGATATGAATAGTTCCTGTGATTATGTGGACAGTCATCATTTTCATCCTAAAATCTTGTGCGTCACAAATCGCCATGGAGACTGCCAACAGCAAAGCCTCTGTGAGAACATCCATCTCTCGTGATCAGAATTGTTGAGCTAACCCTACAGCTGAAGAAATAAGAAAGCGCTTATCAGTGCCGGGTAAGCTACAGCTCCGAGCAGATGTGAGCATCTGTAGAACATCTTGTCTAGTAGTCCCACCAGCTAACACTATCCAGACACAGGCACATTTGGCATGCTTTGTATGATGGCTGACTGGCTTCGCATGCACTCATGCAACATCTCTGTTCTACCACTAGGGTTTATATGCAGCATACTTAGAGGGTTCATAAATCTTCAACCTATTCTGGCACTGTGTTGAAGAAGAACTTCTGTTGAAGCTATATTTCTGTCCAAAACAAAGCGTGATTCATAACTTTTAATGGTCAGACATTAGCCTGAGGTTTCAGCAGACGTGATAGGCCTGCACTAGGGCACTTGTTTGCCTTTAGTGTGAAAGAGACTTTTTAGAAAGGAAAAGATTTAATTGAACTTTCCAAGTCTCTGAAGTGCCTTTGTTCTCTCTTTCAAAAAAGTAACAAAGTGGTACCATTGAACAGTGATGGTATCAGATGAATGATTTGTCTATTCATACTGTATACAGTATCATGGTGTTTACATAATAATCTAAGATATTTTAAATATACTCCAAAAACTGTGGTAATAGCATGATACTTTTTTAAGTTATTACATTTTTCCACCTTATATTTTACAGAAGAGCAGGTATGACCATTATTAACTTCAGTATGCACATCTTCCGGCGTCATCCGTTATTGCAAACTGGTATTTTTTTATTATACTATTTTTGTTTATTATGATAATCACACACATTGGTTTGTAGGGCAGATAGTTTTGCTGTTTTACTGCACTTATTGTTAAATGGCAGCTAATGAAACATATCTAAGCAACCTTCTCCAGCCTTCCTCCTCCCCAGCTCCACCTGTCTAGATCTATTGCAGGGGATTCTCCCTACAGATCATTACCACCTACACTCCATTCTTCAGTATAATGCAGTTACAGTATATCTGTTTCACAACTGAACTACTATTAACTTCTTTTGTGTTAAAACCTTACACCTTTAAGTAAATTTTTCCTCAGCCCCAAAGTTCACAAAATTATTACTTGAAATTAATTAACATTTAGCTCCTGAATATTTCCTTTCTTGTCTCTGTTTTTCAGTGTATGTGTTGGCATGTGTGCAAAAAAATGCTAAGGAGAGAATATTAATTATTTGAGACAGTTATGGCATGTGTGTTGTGAAAGTGTATTTCCTGTCCATGAGCTGATGATCATTACAAACTTTCTCTGTCACCTCCCTCTGTTTATAAGTGAACTTTGTATTACAAACAAATGAGGTGAAGCAGCATGTGTGTGTGTGTGTGCATGTGCATAAGTCTCTATTTTTTTTAGATATCAACACTCTTGAGTGCTGGGACAGTAGATTTCCTGGCCTTTTTACAGTCTGCAGGGGTTTCTTTTTCTCCAAAAGAGCCCTGTGTCAGAGCCAGCGGGGGTGCAGGATGCTGGGAGGTGTGCGCCTGAGCGCCTGCTTTTGTTCCCCGCCGCTGATTGATGCCGGCGGCCTTTACCATGCTCAGAAAGAACAGCGTGAGACAAACCGGACCTCCACGGAGCGGAAGCCTGACTTGGCAGAAGACAGTGAGAGGGAAAGCAGCGGCGACATTTACAGAGGACACCAGCACCCATTTTTCCCATTTAGGGCAGGTTTAGGAGCCAATTCCTGACAAAATTCCAATATTAACCACTATATTCTCACACCTAGTCTATGATGAGTGGAAAGGTAAAAAATTGTATCCATCTTAGCTTATACTCTCTGCCCTAATGGGGGAACACCTTGTCTTTTTTAACTGATCCCAGGTCAGATTCTCACCATAATGGACATATACACACACTAAAGACAAGCACAAATCTCATGTCATCTTAGAACACCACATTCTACTCTAACGGTATGTGAAGGAAAAGATCAGATCTGCTCTTTATTAAACTCACAAGGCTATGGAGGAGCTTTATCTTATATAGATTTTCTTTGATGCGCTCAGCGATGTTATATTAAAATACAATACTGACCTGTTCCCGTTGAACATGCTGAGATGTATTCATCGAATCCACCTCATTTAAACAGTCTGCAATAAAAAAATGTCTCATGCCCTGTGGATTTACACGGAGCCTCTTTCTATTGCCTATATTCTCCATAATCTTCATGAAATAACAAACTCTTTCAAGGAAAATCTGCTCTGTGAAAATATGTCTGATCAAATTTAGCCAAAGGCAATTATTAGTTAGAGGTGAAAAACAAGCCTCTAAATCCTCCTCCTTAGACTGGTGGATTTAGTGGACTTTGATTTGTAGTGCAATTTATCTTAAATTTCTCTACTGTACAGACCCTGGGCTATGTTCTGCAACAGAAGCTTTGGGATGTCCTCTACACTGGGACCAGCAAAATACTCCCTATTTTCTAAACCTCCTTGTGACCACTGCGCTATAGACATTCTGCCAACATAATGTTCTTTTAGTCTGCACACTGCTGGCCAATAAGCCTCTGGGACTTTACATACTCAAGATCAGCTCTTTAATAGAAAATGAAACAGATGGTAAAACATTTGAAGAATTTAATGGTGTTTAATGAAATAAGCAGAATGTGCAGGTTTATTGCTCTTGCACAGACTACCAAAAATACCTTCCTTATTTGAAGATGATATGAGCAGGCTCGTATTCGCTCTCTAGATATGAACACAATGCAAGTAAAGAAAAATCTCATTTGAATAATGACAACAACCTCTTCAACATAGGTATTTACAGGTGCGGTTGGCTCCTGCAGTCATAAAGCGACTTTGTAAACACACTAAAAGTGGTTGTCATGGTGATGACGTGAATTCTTCACCATCCTTCACCTTTTCTTTGAGTCAGATGGAGTTCACCATTAAAATTAGTCTCATTAAACCTGGCAATCTTCTAAGCATATCCAAAGCCATTTAATTCACGACACAGGCATTCCTGATTTAGCCACTGACCCGTGTTGGTTATTAGACAAACAGAATGAAGGGACGAACCTCTTGAGCATGCAGCCGGACATTCGATTATATTGATCTGGGCTTGTCGCTATGGAGTTGGTTTACATAGAGGCAAAGATTATCTGCAGTTTATGACAGAGGCTCCTGGAGAGATAAGTCTGAATGCTGGAAGGTCCTCTCGACCGTTCAGAACTGTGCACTCAGGTTCTTGTCTAAATAAACAGTATGTGCAAATATTTAATATACAGGAACTTTTATATTTGTCTTGGTCAACAGTGGGATAAAATGCAATAAAATTTAAGCATCCTCTCCACTTTTGCCGCAGCCCTTCATGACATTTATCTTCTAGGTTTTCCAAATCTGTGCAAGACCATGTGCTGTCATTCATTTAAATGTCTAAATGATTTATTCATGTAATATAAATCTAACTATCCTCCCAGCTAACAGTGTTATGTTCTAACAACATTTCCTTATGGTCTCATTTAGTTGGTAAAAAACTGATATCTACAGGTAAGAATGTTCTGGCTTGCATTATAAAAAATGCAGTGTTCCCTCTGCAAAAGATTAAATGGATAGTTCACCCAAAAGATGAAAATGTTATTAATTGCTCACCCTCATGTCGTTTCAAACCCATGAGGTTTTTGTTCTTCTTCAGAACACAATTTAAGATATTTTTGATTAGATTCGAGATCTTTCTGACCCTGCATAGACACAATGCAATACCACGTTCAAGGCACAGAAAGGTAGAAAGGACATCGATAAAGTAATTCATGTGACATCAGTGGTTCAACCGTAATGTTATGAGGTTATAAGGTTGAACCACTGATGTCACATGGGCTTTTTTTAATGATGTTCTTATTACGCTTCTGGGCCTTGAGTGTGGTCTGGAGCTGATTCTAAGTGTGCCATTTGCATTTGGAAGCTGTTGCTGTGAAACCACATCATGCGGTCAAAGGATCTCTCTATGCAGGCTAAACAGACAATTGTTCGGCTTCAAAAACAAAACAAATCCATTAGAGAGATGGCAGGAATATTCTGAGTGGCCAAATCAACAGTTTGGTACATTCTGAGAAAAAAGAACGCACTGGTGAGCTCAGCAACATAAAAAGGCCTGGACATCCACAGAGGACAACAGTGGTGGATGACCGGAGGATCCTCTCCATGGTAAAGAAAAACCCTTTCACAACACCCAGCCAAGAGAAGAACACTCTCCAGGAGGTAGGCATGTCACTGTCAAAGTTTACAATCAAGAGAAGACTTCACGAGAACACAGAGGGTTCACCACAAGGTGCAAACAAGGCCAGATTAGACTTTGCCAAAAAACATCTAAAAAAGCCAGACCACTTCTGGAAAAGCATTCTTTGGACGGCTTAAATTGAGATCAACCGGTACCAGAATGACGGGAATAAAAAAGTATGGAGAAGGCTTGGAACAGCTCATGATACAAAGCATACAACGTCATCTGTGAAACATGGTGGAGCAGTGTGATTGCATGAGCGTGCATGAGTTCCAGTGGCAGTGGGTTATTGGCGTTTAGTGATGATGTGACAGAAGACAGAATCAGCCAGATGAATTCTGAAGTGTATAGGTATATACGGTACTCTCTGCCCAGATTCAGTCAAATGCAGCAAAGTTGATTGGGCGGCACTTCATATAGTACAAATCGACAATGAACATTTTTGAAGGTAAAAAAGTGGAATATTCTGCAATGGCCAAGTCAATTTCCTGATTTCAACCCACCTTATAGACTACTTCATTTACTCTATTTTCTAACTCAACAGGTCTCAAATGTACCCGTTGTAGAATAGCTGATGTCTCTTTATGAATGAATGGATATTCATGCCAGACAATGCTGAGTAATAAATAGCAGTGAACATTCGGACTAGGGGTGTCCTGGGATTTTACTGTAGTGCTATAGGCTACATGCTGTGTATAGTGAGAGAGGCGGGCAAAGATAAACTGATGTAACTGTTCGCTTTTTTTCCTTTTAGCTTCTCCCAACCACCTTTATCTTCACGTCTTTTGCTTGCCATCACGAGCCTTCTCTCCTTCGCGTCAGTTTCGGTTTCTTATAAGCAAAAATAGATTGCATTAGCACCCCCTTTTGTTGGTCGTCAACGTCACTTAATCTGATACTTTTTCTTTGATGATGAACCAGCCAGGCCGACGGCCGTTCTGGACTTCTCCAGAACTTCCAGATGGCCAGTCCGCCCCTGCATGCTTAGCAAAGCAACACAAACAAAAAGGAGGAAACCCAGTCTCTGGTGATGTCCATGAGTTCTAGACTTAAGGCAGTCAAAGGCCTGCAAAGGATTCTCAACAAAATATTAAAAATGAACATTTTATTTATGATTATATTTATTAGTCCAATTACATTTGAGCCCCTGAAAATGGCTGAGTGTGTATAAAAATGGTTGTAATTCCTAAGCATTTTATGTTATATTTTTGTTCAACCCCTTGAATTAAAGCTTAAATTGTTTCATTTTAATTCTATTCTGGTGGCATACAGATCCACAATTATGAAAATTGTGTCAGTGTCTAAATACAGTATATATGGACCTAACTGTATCTTAAAGGGGTCATCGGATGGGACATGCACTTTTACAAGTTGTTTGAACTGAAATTTGAATTGGCAGTGTGTGTACACAACCACCCTATAATGATAAAGATCCACCCAGTGTTTTTTTTTTTTTTAATCTTGTTAAATCATTTCCCCTTTCTCATATCAAGCCATTCTCAGATGCCTGTCTATGTGACGTCACACTGACAGGCCCCTCCCACGATTGTTTGATTGACACTGGCGTTTTACCTTAGACCCGCCCTGAGTGAGCTGTCATCAGTCCGCCATTGTTTCCCCGCCGGAGCAGGGGTAGACAAGAATGGATCCTAAGCGATTGAGGTGTTTTGTTGTTGGATGTAATAATGAACATAGCAGTCATCATTTACTCCTGACATCTGAGCCACTGAAGACGCAGTGGATTACCATTGTTTTTGAAGGGAATGTGTCTCCCGATCTACCTAAATGCGTCTATGTTCGCGTGAATCATCCGTGATCCAGCCTTACCTACAGAAGAAGTGAGTATAAGGTTCTTTAACACTACCATTGAGAAATTTTAACCAAAGTATATTATAGACTTTTCATTAAGACCCTAAATAATCATATTAACTTGTGGAAAATGGGCATCCTATGACCCCTTTAATTTGTGTTCCAAAGATGAATGAACATCTTATGCGTTTGGAACGACATGAAGGTGAGTAATTAATTACAGAATTTTCAGTTTTGGGTGAACTATCCCTTTAAACAGGATTGCAACAAAAGAGTAACAGCAATAAAATTAGTAAAAAGAACAACTTAATAATTAGGTATAGGGAAAATAATTAAAAAAGAGCTCAATAAAGCACTTGGAATTAATGAAACAATGTAGACTATCAACTAAACTTAGTGTATGATTACAAAACAGCAATGTACTAAAAACAAAAACGTTTTTCCTTTGTGGTTTTGAAAATATTCACATATAGACAATATCAAAATGATTCCTGTTCACACAGATCTGTGAAAACGACTAAAAACACGTTATTATGCATGTCAGGCCAGTAGTTGACGACGTCACTTTGTAAAGAAACACTATGCACCTGTGCACATACCTATAGACTGAACAAATAATACACATGCGCATAACGTCACCAAACTCATTTTGTAGTTTACTCAGAGACGATAATGGTATCGTTTTAAAAAAAACTTGCCCTTTGAAACCAATTTTCAAAACCAGTTTGCGTTCGTAGATGAAAAAACCTATCTCTCTCTTTCTCTGTCTATCTGTCTGTCTGTGTCTAAAACATCAGCGAGGTTTTTTTTCCAATTGTTTTTCATAATCTTTCATCTTTAGTATGTTTAATTTTGGTTGACTGAAAGAATGAATGAATGAATGCATGTCCAAAGGAATTCAAGAAAACAAATAGAGTGTCTTCCAGCTAAAAAAGCATTGACCAGGACCATCTGCTGTCTCCTCCATAGCGTATGTCTCCGGTCTGGCAGAGAGAGACAAAGTATTCCACTGAATTATTACAAGATGGAGAAGAGACCCAGAGATACTGTTTTTTAAACTCTGAAAATGAGTTTGGAAGCATCCCTTGTCTATCATTTATCTTTTCTTTGTCTTCTGGTAAGGGAAGTTTTACTTTAGTGTAACATTACATGTGGAAAACACCTTTTGCATGAAACAGTCTCCTTTTGTTATAACTGAAAGGTGCAGTGTAATGTTTTCACAAGATTCCTAGCCTGTTATGCACATGCTTGTACTTCAGCATGGTATTCTTTTCTTGACCACATAAATCTAGACTTACCAAATATATTGGTAACTCTGGCCTTTAGTGTGACCAACTTCAAATACGGTAAGATCTATTTTCGTTAAAACATAGGGAAGGACTTTTGTCTGTTTTGAGGAACAGATGAAATGTCATGATTGTTTGTCACTTGTGTGGGTGGAATGCACAAAGAAGGAACCACAAGTTTAAAGTGTGAAAAGTATATCTGCTCTAAAGTTGCATGCAACAACATTGGAATTCTTCTATCATTGCTACTGTAGTTTATTAACTACACTGTCATGAGTGTCAGGTAACATTTTGAAAGACATATTGTAGTATAAACAATTTTGTTGATTGCAAAGTGCTTCGTATACATTTTTTATCTTACTGATCTACTTAGTAATGATGTGAAACTATAGGCCTAAGGTTTTAAAATTATTCCAGAATATAACAACTCTCACAAAGCAATTCACAGGCAGTTTTTTAAATTATTAATTTTGTACATTCCAGCTGGAAATTAAATGCAGTTGTTTGTAATGTAAATTAAGTACAGTACATTGAAATTAATGTACTAAATTATTTTGTCTGTACCGCTTTCACAGCTATCAAAATTATGTTATAAGAACGTTTTGCTAACATTCCCAGTAAGTTATGAAAATTTTGTTTCTGAATGTTCTCAGAATGCTCAAAACATCCAGTTTTTAAAATATTTAAAAACATTTTTTTCTTGGCTATGCAAACATTATGGAAAATATAAAGGGAACATTCCATTTTATCATTTTACAAACATTGTGGGAACATTTGAATTTCCCTGAATGTTCTGAAACAAGCAGTACATATTAACATTTAAAAAAACCTTAGACATAAATCCAATGTTTCACGGACTAAATGTTTATGTAGTAACTTTTTGAGAGCAATAATAAAAACCAGATAACGCTGAAAAGTTATATTAAGGTTTCTGGAGAAATGTTCATAACACTTGTTGTTCATAAATTTTATGGAACCTTGCCAGATCATTAGTCAAAGTTCCCAGAACATTCCCTGTTAGCTGGGTTCACTCATTAACACTGACACACACACACACACACACACACACACACACACACACACACACTTTCAGAGTCAAAGTGAGGGCTCTTTGTTTTCTGTTCAGCGTATTTTTTGCTGGTTATCTGCTTTCTCTCTTCCTCTTGATACAACTTCCTCTAGAGAGAATTTGTTCCTGTCTCTGTGATACTGACACTCTCCAGGTGGCTCAGCATTGTCAGTCATATACTATACGTAACACCTGACAGTTATAAATAAAAGCATGTTTACATGTACTATGATGTTGAAACCACTGATATTTGCATATTTTGATTCTATGTAACATTATAAAGAGAAAGTGCCCTTTATATGGTTTTTGTGTGTGCAGTCACAGGCCTAGTTCCTGTTCTCTGTCTCCTAGTAGTCCATCTGTTTCCTCAGGCCAGACAGTGTCTCTTCTCTGCTCACATTCACATCTCCTTTCGTAGCCTCCGCCCACTAACCCAGCTCTTGCACCATCACCAAAGGTTGAAGTTGGTGCACACCACAGTTTCTGTGCTTTATATCTTTATGTTGTTATTTCACACAATCTGTGACAGGATATCAACTGTGGTCTAGGTTTGCAGCAGATAAAGTTTTACAATAACTACACACAGCTTGTTTGGCATGCACATTTCATGTGGGACACATTTAGTTAGAAAACTGTCAAAAAATATTTGACAGTATGTGCGTTTTACTGAGTGTGCAACTCAAATCACAATATAATGCAGCAGTATTCAGAGTTTCCATCCAAATATGTCTTTCATGATAAGTTTATTATGTGTATATAAAGCGGACAGACATCTTGGCTAAGAATAAAACAAATGCATAGGAGTGCAAACACAAATGATCATCTCAGAAATGTCAATGTTGAGTGAAAAGCAGAGGGGAGAGTAGTATATATTTACTCATTATGGAATAGCTTGCTATTTTACTACTGGGATGATATTTTATTTTTGTGTCTGTTGTGTCTGTTGAGCTTCTGGATGTACTCTCAGAGAAAAAAACAGCAATGTAATGAACATTTAATATGACAAAAAAAAGTGGTAGCCTATAAAGGTTAATTTGATTTCAAAAAGTCGTATCATTGAGAGTACATTTTGTGCGTCCTCCAGTCCAAACCTACGATATTTAAATACTGAAAATTGCTATCAGCGGTTGTTTGAATTCTGGGAACAGACGACAAATTTGGAGGTCCGCTATTATTAAATTATTACTTACACAGAAAATATGCACAAAACGTCTGCTCAGCGACTGACAGTCTTTATATGTTGACACTGTGGAAAAAAACTACACATTCGTGGCGCGTAACGAATGGAAAGGTGAGTGTCCGAGAAATGTGTTTGAATAACAGTTCCCAAAATTGAGTCCACTTCACTCCCTGCAAAAAACGTACTCGGTGTAACTCGTCCAGATTTTGTCCTCGTTGGGGTCGTTACTCGCGTACGCGCAGGTGCCAGTGGAGCTGCACGCAACCATGTGGAATCCCACCTCCGTCAGCCTGTCAAAGGCTTGCTCCAGGAAATTATACTTGAGGTAATACCGAGAAGTGTATCTTTCTGGGGGTCTGTCAGGGTCTCTGCTCTCGTTCAGAGTCTCCCCGAAAACTTCTTTGGCGAGGGATGTTTTTCCGCACACGGTGATTCTCGCCACCCGTCGAAATTTGGCGTCCTGTTGGATGTCTCGTCCTATGGTATAGGAGCCCCTGTACCCAATGGTTATGTAGCCGTTTTTCTTCGCCTCCAGAGACGGAGAGCGAGGGCCGGTGCTGGTGATGCTGGTGCTGGCGAGCGCAGCCTCCTCTGGGTCGCTCTGGCACACCTCCTCGCTGATGGAGTTCTCCTTACTGACCGCCGGTCTCAGGCGCTTTGCCAGCTCTTGAAGTTGGAAATATTCTGCCTCTTTAAGAAGGCTCGCCTTCTCTTTGAAGTAATCAGGCAAAACCAGAGTCTGGTCCCGCAAGTAATCCAAAATATATCTGAACAGAAAGCCGTCCCTGTCCAAAAAGTAGCGTCCTTTGCTGTCGGTGGTAAGTTCCGCCGGTTTTTTCTGGCTGAACATGGTCCAAAGTAAAGAACTGGGCACTGAGAGTAAAGTTGAGTGGCGCGTAACGTAAACTTGCCCCCCGACATTGAGCTCAATAATTTCGGGAAATCGCTGGGAAGGCTCCTCGCGACTCTTGTCCATCTCTGCACAGCTGCGCGAGACCTCCGGTGCAATCACGGGACTGAAGAAGAGTGGAAAGGAATATTTTAGCTTTGTTTATGTAGGCTAAACAGAGTTACGTAGGAGGAGGAATCTGACGGCTGTATTAACTCTTTACTACCACCCCGTAAAACACGAAATGCACTGTGATTTGCTTAAAACTTGTGCAGTAGGCTATTATCTGACTGCTGGAAATGTTCTTAATTGAACAATTTTGCCATTTTTTTCAAAGTATACTGGATGGACCTATATTTTACAGCTGCAAATCTACAGAATTCTTTTAGGGTGATTTCAGATTTTATTTTATTTGTATTTATTTATTAATTTCTTTATTTTTACCTCTTTGGTGTGTCCCCCTTTTCGCACACGTTGTCATTTGTGTGCAAATTGAGGATTCTTGTTATCCAGTATGATTCGAAGAGGTTCCAAAGACCAAGGAATGTTCCAATGGAAGCATTTTTAAAGTGGATTCCACATGATTGGCGCAACAAATGTGTTATTTTGATTGCTCACAAAGAAATATTGCAGAATCTGTTTTTTTCTTTTAAAGTGTCCTTGTTGCAGTGTAATTATACAATATCACTATAGGTTAGGGTTACGGTCAGTTGCATGTAATTATGTATAATTTATTGTTATTAGGCTACTTTAATAAGTACATGTAACATGACAAGGATACTGTTAAAATATGTTACCCAATAAAATTCCGGTAACGCTTTATTTTAAGGTGTCCTTGTTACACATGTTACATGTTACTATTGTAATAATAAATTATGCATAATTACATGCAAGTAACCCTAAGACAAACCCTAATCCTAACCCTAACCATATAGTGTGTACATGTAGTTAATTGATATTACTCAGTACTTAAATGTATAATTACACTGTAACAAGGACACCTTAAAATAAAAGTGTAACCAAATTTCTTAATACGTTCTTAATACACTTGTATTAAAGGTGTATTAAAGGTGTTGCCGTAATGTGAACACCTTTGGAGTTTGGAAACGAGTAGTCTATAAAAGTTGCATTTTCATTAAACATTCACTGACCACTGAACCAGTGAAATTTGCTTATTTGTAGATCGAAACACAAGGGTTTATTTGATTATATAGCTATATTTTTTCTTTGCCTGTGGGTGTATGGTCTATTTCTGAAATGTGATATCCTTTGGGAGTTGTTTATGCTGATTTATATACATATAAATGATATTATTTACTTTATGCAAAACGTCTAGATAATGGAAACGGGCAGCTCAATGTCTTTGACAGCAAAGCTTCTAGCGACATCTAGTAGGCAAGGAGGAGAAGCAGTTCAAGGATTGTGCTTACCTCTGCATCCGAAATTGAAGCTTCTGAATTAAGCATCTCGCTGGGTTCTCGGTCAGTAATAGACATTATGTAGTAATATTAGTCATTTCAAAAATAGTAAAAAAAGTAGGAAGTTACAACTCTGAAACGCGAACAGTCATTAGAAGTATGACATGTACGATCTGGATAGCTCCATTTATAGGCCTACTAGAGATGTACACCCTTTGTGCAGTAGGGGGAGCTCCCTACATAAAAATTCCAAATGTGACCCTGGACCACAAAACCAGTCATAAGGGGCGATTTTTTTAAATTGAGATTTATACATAATCTGAAAGCTGAATAACTAAGCTTTCCATTGATGTATGGTCTGTTAGGATAGGACAATATTTGGCCGAGATACAACTTTTTTAAAATTTGGAATCTGAGGGTGCAAAAAAGACTGAGAAAATCGCCTTTAAATGTGTCCAAATTAAGTTCTTAGCAATGCATATTACTAATCAAAAATTAAGTTTTGATATATTTACGGAAAGAAATTTACAAAATATCTTCATGGAACATGATCTTTACTTAATATCCTAATGATTTTTGGCATAAAAGAAAAATTGATCATTTTGACCCATACAATGTTTTTTTGCCTATTGCTACAAATATAGGACCAGCGACTTAAGACTGGTTTTGTGGTCCAGGGTCACAAATAGTCAGTTTTTCCATTGGGTTCTGCAGCGTACATAACGCTCAGCTTGTCTTTTATAGACAGTTTTTATTGGATTCTTCAGGATTATTAAAAGCAGTACTAAAATTTATTTTTCTACCAAGTTAACGCTGTAATAATAACACTTAATAATTCCAAATGCTGTTTTATAGAGGGAAACTGTCTAAAAGTGACAAATGATAGGCCTACATTAGACACTTACATAAGTCCAAATTGCAATAAACCCTTCAGAACAACAAAAACACAGCACACTACTGTAGATTTCATCTCCAAAAACAACAACAACAACAATTCTCAGATTCAGGAAATGCAACACATATGCTGGTTAGTCTCTTGTAAGCAAAACATTTTATAAACAAAATGCAAAACGCTATCTAGAGAACGGTCCACACATCATTGACTCCTAAAGAAGCTCTTCATAAATTTCCCAGAAGGCCCATTCAGTGTGCTGGAGTGTGGGAATAGTTCTCCATCATCAGACCACTGAGACACACTTACGACTGTGGGCAGCTGGGAAACCTCTATTTGTTTATAAAGCGTTTCCTTCATCTCAGTTTGCTACAGTTCATTTAGACATTTAGACAGCTTTGCATTTTTTTTTTGCAAGGGTAAAATGTTGCAAGAACAGAAAGGTTTAGTGTGTTTCTCAAAACAACTAATACAGGTGCTCTGGCTTTTTAAATGATCTGTTATACTATCCTGCATTTTCAATTTCTACCAATCCATTAAAAGAATATCTCAAAATGACAGAATATTTTCTTCCGTTTAGTAACAACTGTCAAAACAAATTGAGATTTCAGTGAGCAGAGCATATTATTAAGCAATGCTGACATGCTGCAGTGTAAGGCTTTGCTAGCGTTTTATTTATTTATTTGACATTCATCTCATGGCTCATGTAAGGAAAAACAGTGCAAGCTCACCCCCTTGTGGCTGATTGCGCCTCACATGTCAACTGATCCTAAATACGCGGTACAGTAGCATTTTGCTGCATTTATGTCCTTGACAGACTTGTGCAAACACATCATTGCTCACTTGCCGATATTCAGCTCAGCAATTTTGAGACACCACTCTATGTCAGAATTTAACCACTGACGGTTCAAAATAGAGCATGTAACCCTGAGATATCTGAAGAAAGCACACTTCATTAGACAGCTGCCTTCATCTCGGCTATGCATGGTGTCATTCTGCTGAGATTGACACAGGAGTGGAGTCATTTCATTATGCATGTTAGCAGGGCATCTGTGTGAGAGTTGCAGTATTGATCCCATGTCTTTCTGTCTATTAGGAAAGGTCAGACACTGTTGGGAGAATCAGATAATTGGGCGTCAGTGTAGATGAATATCACAGTGATGTTTTTGTTCATTGGATGGTGTCCGGTAAAGTGGATAGACTGAGCATGTAGCACTTAAACCTTAAATTTCCTTCTGTTACGCCTCCACATCATTTCCTGTATTGGAGTGGAGGAAAAAAGCCGTTCAGTGAGTCGGAAATAATGAAGGTCATCTGCAGATTAGCTATTTGCTATAGTGGTACATTACTCATATGATTAAATAATCTGAGCTTGGTGGCAGACCTTAATAGTCACATAATTTTTACAGCTATAGCCTGATGCTCAGATATTTTGGCTATAATTATGTATGCACAGAGTTCTGATGTAATCATATTGACACAACAAGTATTGTCTTTTTTTAAAGAAAGTCTGTATCCTGAAGTGTTATATATAATATATATAATTAGGGCAATTTATCAAACGAGCTGCAAGACTCCTGCACCGTTTTCTAATTGATTTCATTTCTCAGCAGCTGGTTTGTTCCATACAGACTGACAGCCTCATTTGTAAACATAATGATTAGTCAATGAATCACCTTCTACCCGTCTGGCTTTTCATATACAGTTTAGTCAATGACAATGAAAAACGAAAGGAACACAATGATTTTAGAGCCATATAATATTTTGACAATAAAGTTGAATATAGTTCAGAAGTCTTTTATCAATAGTTAATAATAATAATAGGAAGAAGAAAAATAGATAGATAGATAGATAGATAAATAGAACACATTGATTTTGAGTTATATATTTTAATCTTAACACAGAGTTTTAGGAATATAAATCAGAAGTCTTTCATCAATAGCAATTCAAGAAAATAAGAAAAATAATAATAAATAAATAAAAGGAACACAATTATTTGGATTCATAGATTTTCTTGAGTATAATATTTGTTGTTTCAGGAATATAATTAAATCAAGCCTTTCATCAATAGTTTTTAAAGAAATTCATAATTTAAAAACTACAGTAGCGTAATTATACTTATTATAGCTATTATTTTAACCATAATTATTATTGCAATTTTATTTATGATAACTATTTTATAATAACTATTTTACAATGTAGTTAATTAATATAACTAATTACTATAATTATATGTTATTATACTGTAATTATATTGCATTGCTATTTTTCTAACATTGTTCTGTCTGGCAATTTTATAATACACTTAACTGTACACCCAATTTATGGGTTATGATTATAATATGAATATATTAGTGTAGATGCTCAAATCACTAGTTCCCTTTCAAGGGAACTTCGAACTGCGTCCTCTAGGGGTCGCTATGGGGAACGCCTCGTCGTGACCCGTGTCTGAAGCATACATTGAAAAAACACCAACAACACGTTGGCCGGCGACAGCCCATGACGTCACTACCGGTGCGACTATAGTATAAATAGGCGCCGGGAGAACATGTTATTCTGTTCTTCGTCTTCACTGACCGTTTTGTTTGAAGCGTGCATTTCCATGGTAAGAGCGATCTATATTCCTATCGTTATGGCGAGCACTAGCAAAGCGTTTAGAAGGTGTGTGCATCGTGTTTTAAATCAAATATTCACATTGTTTGATATGAGCCTTGAAAATAAACGTACAGAAGGCACACTGGTCAGCAGCAACCAATTGGAGATCAACAATGCAGTCTTTTAAAAACTCACAGAATGCCCTCTTCTTCTAAACTGTCTATCAAACGCTTTTGTCAGGTGACACATTGGACTGCGGGCTGAATTTTAATGTAACTCTTTGCCCTGATATATCAACATGTCAGTCTTCCCCTCTCCGCTCGTCACAGTTTGTTTTTCCCAGTCAAACCCTTGTCATTTAAATGCAAAAAATCCCATACATTTGTTTGTGATTTCCTGTCTAGCCCTGTCATGCATAAGCAATCACTTGCTGGTGTCGTAATGTGTTTCTTCTGGTTTTTAGACAGAAACAGTCATGATGTTTGCATGTTCCATGTTCATGTTCCACATTCTGAATATTTTGTAGCAGCTTCTATTCTATTCTATTCTATTCTATTCTATTATGTTGTGTTCTGACAGTGCCTGAAGCCATAAAATACTAAGAAGGGCTCAGCTGGACATACCCTGATTTTATAGTGCAGATTTAAATATCTGCCAGTTTGCTTGTGTAAAATATCATCCTTATATTCTATCCTCATAAAGCAGAGGGCAGCATTGATCAGCTGTGCATGCTTGTCAAATGAAGCCTCACTACACAGAAGGCACTGACGTTCAATAAAGCCCTTTGAATTACAGCTCGCTCGGTTACAAATATCAACCTACTATTTCACTCTGACAGTGTATTCAGCCTTTATTGTTGGCTTAAAGTCATATTGACCTCTGCCCTTTGAGAAAAGAGCCTTTTCCCCCTGATGTCTGCCATTTGGAGATGCCTGTTAATTTCAGCACAGAGTGTCTCCTTCAGGATGCGATCCAGTCTATGTGTTACTGGAGACATATGAAAGTCTAATCAGTCTTGACATTTTCAGTTCTTTATCTGTCTTTCCTCTTCTGCATCTCCTCTGTCTGTCTGCTGCGGTGGCGTGGAGGTAAATGAGTCCTCATTAAATCAATAGGGTGTGTGTGTGTGTGTATTTGTGTTTTGGTTGGGCTAAGTTATGCCTGCCATTTAGTTTTGCTTCAGCTGGTTGAGAGAACAGCATAAAAGAAGAGAACATAATTTGATGTATAGTCTCGTAACTAATAGGCAAGTATACCCTGAGACAGGTTCCCAGAGAAAAGCAAATATAAATGTGTTTTTGGTTACACAAACTGTCAGATTTGAGAAAAGGTGACAAGAAAGTCCCCCATAAAGCTTAAAATATTTCTTTAGAGCTTCGGTTGTTTTCCTACGGTATTTTATAGGTGGTATTTTCATACCTTCCTTCTTTCTCTCTCTGGGAGATGTTAGTCACACTACATTAACTTCCATCACTTCTCATGAGAGTCTTGGCATTTTAGAGTCTAAACTGCTGAAGCAACACAATGAATAAAACAAAAACATAGAAAACAGCAGAAACCCTTTATATACTGTAGTTTTTTAATGCTTTAAAAATAATCTTTATGGAATAGTTCACCCAAAAAATTCCCCCCAAAACTATGTTGCACTAAAAAAGAATGATCATCATTCTGCTGTGAAACACAAAAGGATACATTTAAAATATATTTTCAGATATATGTTTTTATATATTTCAGACTAATATATTTAATAAAATTTACATACATATATTTTCAATATGTTTTAGTTACTTATAGTTACTTATATGTTTAATCGTTTTTTAAAATATATATATATGTTCAACCTAAATACATACATTGCCCGAAATTTGTTTAAAATGTATTTTGTATTTGCCAAATATATATTTTAACATTTTAAATGTATTTTCTTGTGTCGCAAAGTACATTTTGTAATTTGCCACTGGACATAATGTATAATATTATGTAAAATACATACATACATACAAATATATATTATATAATTAATTAATATATATATATATATTAAAATACAATTTGGCCATAACAAATATTTTTGCCCAATGGGTTAGTGGTGAGCGAAATGTTCTCTGTGTCTATTACAATACAATGAAAGTGAATGGTAACCCAGGACTGCTCAAAAAAGGACAAAAGTACTATAAACGTATTGCATATTTCTTTCTAAAGTCAAAGGAACACTTAATAAGGTGCAGTTATTTTTGCAAAATTTTGCAGGCAAAAAATAACCATTTTGTCAATAACATTAAGTGATGTACAGTATAAAGCACATCTCACATAGAAATTGCTTCTTTCTTTCAATTCAGCAAATCCAATATGAGCCCACTGAACCCAAAATCTGAGTGGGAAAATCTTTCGCCCTCACACGAAATTCCCATTAAAAGACTGGAAAGACTGCAAAAATGCTCTTGTGCAGGTTTGACAACAAAGAAAAAAATCTCATTGTGTTTCTCCTAGCTGATAACAATGTACCAAATGTCAGTATGTGCATATTCAGATTACATAACTTTGGGAGGATTTTCAATGAATACTATGACTCGAATGACTCGAAGTTCACTTCATTAAACACAGTGATCATATCGCTTCAGAAGACTTGGAATATAGTATATGAATCATACTTTTATGATACTTTTATAGTGTTTGTTGTCATTTTTGCCATTGACAGTTCAAGGTTACCATTCACTTTCATTGTGTTGAAAAGAGTAGCCTTCCCTAACTTTATGCGAGTAAGTAAATGATGTTTGTTTTGGGGTGAACTATCCCTTTAAATAAACAGCTTCTGATTGTGTGTCTTACTTTAGATGCCTTGAAATCCTTTCTCTCTTGTAGAACAGGGGTAATCAAAATGAGACTGATAATGAGTGGTGCATTGGAGTATTTGAGCTATATTTAGAAGATGTCATTCCTCATGCCCAAGGGAGCAGAGGGGAGTAGATTGTTGGACGACGCACTCATTGTGTACCTTAATTCTGTCTGAAATCAGAGGTTTTACCAATTTAATTAAAGCTGTACCCTATATGACAACTAATTAAATTTGGAAGATATTAAACTCACATCAGATTCTTTGACAACCGGATATTTTTCAGACTTTTCAGACCTGTGACAATATGTTCATAAATACTTTTTGAGAACAGCTTACTCTTGCTTAGAACAAAACCGATCAATATTTACAACCCCAATTCCAGAAAAGTTGGGACATTTTGTAAAATGCAATAAAATCAAGAATCTGTGATTTGTTAATTCTCTTTAACTTTTATTTAATTGACAAATGTACAAAGAAAAGATTTCCAAAGTTTTCACTGACCAACGTAAATGTATTTTGTAAATATGAAAAAATTTTGATTTTGATGGCTGCAACACACTCCAAAAAAGTTGGGGCAGAGGCACGTTTAACACTGTGTCACATCAACTTTCCTTTTAATTAGCTTTCTCCTAGAGGCAGCAGCAGACTTTAGTAAATGGCAGTGGTTTTCTGAAGTACTCCTGAGCCCATGTGGCTATATTTAACACCGTAGCATGATGGTTTCTTATGCAATGCCATCTGAGGGCTCAAAGGTCAAGCACATTCAACTGTCACATCAACTTTCCTTTTAATTACAATGTTTCATTGTTTGGGAATTGAGGATACTAACTGTTAGAGTTTTGCAAGCAAAATTGTTGTCATGTCTCGCTTGATACAAGGCTTCAGATGCTCAGCAGTCTGTGATTGTCATTGTCTTGATTCTCCTTTTTATGACTGGTCATACATTTTCAATAGGAGTCAGATCTAAACTGCAGGCAGGCCAGTCTAGCACATTCACTCTGAGTCTACGAAACCATGCTGTTGTAGCACATGCAGAATGAGAGCGGGCATTGTCTTGATCTGATGACCATGGACTTCCCATGAAAAACATCATCTTGATGGCAGTATATTTCTCTGTACAATTCCAGTATATGCCTCCATGTCAATAGTACCTTCGTAGATAAGCCAGTCACCCATGCTGTTTGCTCTGCTGCACCCCCATACCATGACAGACGTTTGCCTTTGCTTCTGTCGCTGATGAAAGTCTGGATGGTCCCTTTGGTCTTTGGGACTGAGAACTCGAAATCCATTTTTCCCGGAAACAAGTTGAAATGTGGACTCATCTGAGCACAGCACACATTTCCACCGTCTTTTTGACTGTCTGAAATGAGCTCTGGCCCAGAGAACCCGGCAGCATCGCTGCATAGAATTGATGTAGCTTTCTCCTAGAGGCAGCAGCAGACTTTAGTAAATGGCAGTGGTTTTCTGAAGTACTCCTGAGCCCATGTGGCTATATTTAACACCGTAGCATGATGGTTTCTTATGCAATGCCATCTGAGGGCTCAAAGGTCAAGCACATTCAACTGAGGTATCCTGCCTTGTCCTACATGTACTGTGATTTCTCTGGATTTCCTGAATTATTTCACAATATTATGTATGGTAGTTGGTGAAAGACCTAAATTCTTTGCAATTTTGCATTGCGAAATGTGATTTTTGACTTGTTTGACACTTCTCTCATGAAATGTGGCACAAAGTGATGAGCCATGATCCAGCTTTGCTTGCAAAGTTTGAGATTCTCCTTTAATACCCAAACATGATACCCTCACCTATTACTAATTCACCTGCTTACATTTACATTTACATTTAGTCATTTTGCAGACGCTTTTATCCAAAGCGACTTATAATTGGGGAATACATCAAGTGATTCATCTTAAAGAGTCAAATATACACAGGAAGTGCTCCTAATACTTACGTAAAGTTTCAAGCATTGTTCAAACAAGTACAAGCTAGACAGGTAAAGATTAAAGAAAAGAGAAAACGTTTTTTTTTTTTTTT
>NW_015643643.1:364554-384949 GCF_001515625.1 Sinocyclocheilus rhinocerous
CTTCAGATGCTCAGCAGTCTGTGATTGTCATTGTCTTGATTCTCCTTTTTATGACTGGTCATACATTTTCAATAGGAGTCAGATCTAAACTGCAGGCAGGCCAGTCTAGCACATTCACTCTGAGTCTACGAAACCATGCTGTTGTAGCACATGCAGAATGAGAGCGGGCATTGTCTTGATCTGATGACCATGGACTTCCCATGAAAAACATCATCTTGATGGCAGTATATTTCTCTGTACAATTCCAGTATATGCCTCCATGTCAATAGTACCTTCGTAGATAAGCCAGTCACCCATGCTGTTTGCTCTGCTGCACCCCCATACCATGACAGACGTTTGCCTTTGCTTCTGTCGCTGATGAAAGTCTGGATGGTCCCTTTGGTCTTTGGGACTGAGAACTCGAAATCCATTTTTCCCGGAAACAAGTTGAAATGTGGACTCATCTGAGCACAGCACACATTTCCACCGTCTTTTTGACTGTCTGAAATGAGCTCTGGCCCAGAGAACCCGGCAGCATCGCTGCATAGAATTGATGTAGCTTTCTCCTAGAGGCAGCAGCAGACTTTAGTAAATGGCAGTGGTTTTCTGAAGTACTCCTGAGCCCATGTGGCTATATTTAACACCGTAGCATGATGGTTTCTTATGCAATGCCATCTGAGGGCTCAAAGGTCAAGCACATTCAACTGAGGTATCCTGCCTTGTCCTACATGTACTGTGATTTCTCTGGATTTCCTGAATTATTTCACAATATTATGTATGGTAGTTGGTGAAAGACCTAAATTCTTTGCAATTTTGCATTGCGAAATGTGATTTTTGACTTGTTTGACACTTCTCTCATGAAATGTGGCACAAAGTGATGAGCCATGATCCAGCTTTGCTTGCAAAGTTTGAGATTCTCCTTTAATACCCAAACATGATACCCTCACCTATTACTAATTCACCTGCTTACATTTACATTTACATTTAGTCATTTTGCAGACGCTTTTATCCAAAGCGACTTATAATTGGGGAATACATAAAGCGATTCTTCTTAAAGAGGCAAACAGACACAGGAAGTGCTTGTAATACCAAGTTTTAGGTATTGTTCAAATAAGTACAAGCTACAAAGGGAAGGAATAAATAAAGAGAAAGACAGTTTTTTTATTTTATTTAGGATGAAGTCAAGTAGAGTCGAAAGAGATGAGTTTTCAGCTGTCGCTTGAAAATTGTCAGGGATTCAGCATGTCATAGTAGTGAGTGGAAGTAGGCGGGTGCTGAGCCTGTGGCTGTCCTATATGCAAGCATCAATGTTTTGAACTTGATGCGAGCCGCAACCGGTAGCCGGTGCAAGGAGATAAAGAGAGGTGTAACATGGGCTCTTTTGGGCTCGTTGAAGACCAGTCGTGCCGCTGCATTCTGAATCATTTGTAGAGGTTTGACTGTGCTTGATGGAAGTCCAGCTAGAAGAGCATTGCAGTAATCCAGCCTAGAGATGACAACGGCCTGGACAAGAAGTTGTGCAGCATGCTTCGTTAGAAAGGGCCTGAACTTTCTGATGTTGACTTTTCCCTTTTAATTTGCCTCTGTCCCAATTTTTTGGAGTGTGTTGCAGCCTTCAAAATCGAAATTTGTTCATATTTACAAAATACATTTACGTTGGTCAGTGAAAACTTTGGAAATCTTTTCTTTGTACTTTTGTCAATTAAATAAAAGTTAAAGAGAATTAACAAATCACAGATTCTTGATTTTATTGCATTTTGGAATTGGGGTTGTAAATGTCTTAATTGCCTTAAACACAGATGTGTTCCCAAATCACTGTGGAACTGATATGTGTTATACCAGGGTTTCCCGAAAAGGGGTTTGTGAGTTGATGAAACCCTAATAATGAATGAATTATCATATTATCAAGTCAAAGACTGCAATATAATGAAATAATTGTATAGTCAGATGTGCATTTCATTATTATAATTATTATTTTTTACAATTATTTTATTTTATTATTTTACAGTACAATTGTAATTATACATATAATTAGTCAAAACAACAACAATAATAGTTATTATTATTATTATTATTATTATATTGTTTTAACTTAATTATAAAATATATTATAAACAATAACAATAATTTTAACAATTACAATAAAATGTAATTATTTATTAAATAATAATAATAATAATAATAATAATAAGTAGTAGTAGTAGTAGTAGTGTTTAATAAATAATATCAACATCAGAAAACCTTGCAACCTTTGTTGTTAAAAGACCAAAAAAATACTGTAAAACTGCCTTGAAACAGTGTGTATTGTGAAAAGTTATACAAATCATTTAAATTACAGTATATATGAAGATATGATGACTATAAACACGTGTAAAATGTTTATTGTTAATATGCATATGTATAACGTTCCAAAAAAGTAAATGCTTAAACAATTTATCTAATGTATTATTTCAACATATTGTGACCTTTCGCATATTTGAACCCTGACCTCCTGCTTCCTTCATCTTTTCCCGTGCCCACTGTCTTCATTCTCATAGACATTCTTAATGGTTGGGCTGTTCACCTTCTCTCAGGGTTACAGCTCACAGTTTCAATCAGTGCTAATGGATCTGCTGGCCTGAGTACAGCTCAGTAAAAAGCTTCTGTACACACATACGCAAGTTCTTACATACCCTGCGACGCTTTCTCTGCCCTGAGAGAGTGGCCTAGCATGCCAATGAAGGGAAATAACCCTAAGGATGTTCTCATTAAGTGTTCTATCTCAGTGCGTCATATCCACTACTGAAAAAAACTTCAATGTGTGCTAGCCATTTTAGAAATAAGTGTTGCTGGTTGTAAATATTATGGAAGCCTGTCTTGTGTCTTTTGAGTAGAAAGTGCAAATCACTGGTAAAAGCTGTTGTCTTGTTCTAAAGAGGTCAAAATTTGTAGCATTCAGACAGCACAAAAGCTTCACGTTTGACTGGAATATGTTCGGATGGCCCACCCCCTCCCGTCTGAGTGATACGCGACAGAGTGTTGAATAGCAGCACATGGACTCTGCTTGTTGCCTTTAGGGGCTTTCTTTGTGTTCCCAGCACAGGGATCTCGCAAGAGTCCTGCTACTATTGAATTAATGGGGGTGTGCATGAGCAAGAGGTAGTACAGGCCTCGAAGGACTTTTCGTGAAAGAGAATATGAGATGAATGCTCTGTATCAGTGTTATCTAAGAGACATGATGGTTGGATATTAAGTTTTCTAATATATCAGTATATTAAAATAATCCAGCAGGAAGTCATATAGCTAATTAATTCTATAGCTCAAGTTCAAAGTTGGACCAGTTTTTACTAGTTTATATGTAAACTTTTGTAACCAATAGTGTGCATATCTGTCAAAAACACTATTGTTTTTCTGCCAGTGACTTGACACTTATTTTGTTTATGTTTTGTTAGTTTGTTTGTTTTTTTGCTAATTGAATTTTAAGATATGTAATTAAAAGTTAAATGCAACAATCTTTTTCATTTTTGGCATAATCGTTTATTATTTCTTTTTTAAAATACAAAACATACATTATATAATAATAGTAACATTTGAAAAACATTTGCTCAAGAAATCATGAGGGTAATGCAAATATCTAATCAGCCAAATATATGCTGGGATTTTCACATGAAACCATCTCAAAGACTCAAAGAATCATCCAAAAATGAGAAAATATCCAGTGAGTGGCAGTTTTGTGGGCAAAAATGCCGTGTTGGTACCAAAGGTCAGAGGACAATGGCCAGACTGGTTCGAGATAAATAATTAGAGATAATTAAAATATTTTTTCCTATTGCGGACACTTTTGTGACCAATGTATGCGTATTTGATTGTTGTGAGGCTATACATATAGGATTTATATGACTTTTTTGTGAATTAGTGACCTATGTGTCCTACAATAAAGGGTGTGATTGGCTGACATTTAATCAAACATGCTATTTCAGTGTCATTAATAAAGAGCTTAACAAGTATACAGGATTTTGATAAATCAGGTTCATTCAGCTACTAAAAGGCTCTTTATAGATCTCGTGTCAGATTGTGTTTCTCTGAGGCCATAGCTGAGCATTGTGGAATTGACCCTGTCTCATTCCTCGGCCATGTACTGCTGGGACTGTGCCGTGCTGTATGTGTCACACGCTGCAATTATTGGCTTTGCTAAAGGGGATGAGATAAAGGCCCACTCATCTAATCTAGAACCACTGAGACTTACTGAGAGAAATAGAGCCAGTGGAGTGTGTGTGTATTTGTATCTGTGTTCACGTGCCTTTATGTTCGTCTGTCTAACTTGCTCTCTCTTTCTATCTTTCTAAATTAGTCCCTCTCTCCCTTATCCCTCTATCCCTTCATCCCCCTTTCTTTCTTTGTTTTCCCTCCCTCCTCTCCGCCCTCTTCTCTCTCTTTGGCTGCCTCCATTTTTCAATTAGATGTCCAGCAATTACATTATAGAGGCCATCACTTAAGGAACACATAAATAGTCCTGAGTCGCCCTGCTGGCTGAGAGTAAAAGAAAGAGATGAGATAATATACTTTTACGTCAGGGATGGAAGGAATCTGCTGCATCATAAAAATTTGGGTTATCATCACTTTATGCACTTAAATATGATTAAAATGTAAACACAAATAAACTGAAATTAATTATATTCTGCCTAAATTACCTCAATGACTATTAAAAAAAACTCAAAAGCAAACAAATAAGTAAATTGCACACTTACATCACTGTCGTGTGGTCAAAAACAAAGAAACTCCACGAATCTCCACGAAGTAGGAAGTTTCCGATAGCATGTGAAGGCAGCATGAGTCTGCAGGACAACTCCCGGTCTTTACTAATTAAACACAGTTCCTTAGCTCTTCATACCTCTGTTGTGCTTGCCCCTTATTATTATTGTTGTCCATATACTGAAAATCAGTAGTGTCCAATGCTGTAGTGTCCAATATTACATATTATTTTGTTGTTTTAATATCCTGTTTTAATTTTACAATAACCATGTTTTTCCACATTAAGAGATTTCTTCAGAAATACATTTTCAGTGTTGTGCCAGTAACACTTTGAACAGACATTGTAAGAATGTGGCTGACAGTGGAAATAAAGAGTTTTGGGACGTTGCCTCAGGGTTTGTGGTTTGTGAAAGAGTGGCTGTGTCTTCACTGTTGGTGTTTTATGTAACACAAGCCATGTATGACAGTCCCATGTGATTGTCAGCTGGGAGGATTGTGGAGAAAAGTTTAGAAACTGCGTCATCAGGATGACAGTGGAAGAGGTTGTGACAGATTTTGATCATACAACAGTTTGGTCGGCAGAGATTTGAGAGACAGCGAGACATGGAGGAAGAGAGGGGAAGTATAAGTCAATAAAGTGATCCCTGAGGAGTAATATATTTTAATGTCTGTATTCCTCCTCTGGGTCCTTTAAATTCATAGCTGTTCTTTCAGATATTGATCTTTCAAAACAATCACATATACTAGCTTTTTAGGGACATCAACCTGTTTGAATTGATCTGAATGCACCAGCTAAGTGACCAAGACTATTGGAAAGCTAATGATAGAAATCGACTTTCCAAGAGCAAACCCACTTGCAAAATCTAGCCCCCTTTTTAAATTATGCAGTATACGGCCAGCAGAACACAGATCAGATGCTTCTATTGCTGACAGCCATGTCTGATACTGATGTGTCCTCAGGGTCGCTTGTTCTAGTCGCCCCATATAAAAAAAAAAAAAGGGTTCCTTGTCACCGCAGATGACTTTGCTGTCGGAAACGAACAGGAGCGAGTGGGAAAAAGAAGGATGTTTGGTCTGCGGGAATAGGACGCACCCGCGCAAAACGTGTTATGATGACATTCCAGATCTTCAGGGAGTAAATATTGTGAGGAGATGTTACTCTACAAACAGTCATAGGGCTGCTTTATGTCCAATTACAAATTATTTTCAAAGATTCTCAACAAGTTGCTCTCCAAAGTCAAAAATTAATATTTATGGTTAATTTTTCAGTGGTATATTTTTATATACACAATCATGTTTCATTGATGAAACATCACATTTCATCAGTGAAACTTGATCATAACAGGTGTTCATAACACTTTTCATTGATTTACGTCCTGACGTAAATTTTCTGATTTTTCAAAAGTTGGTACCAAGAAACACATTTATGATGCAAATGGCCAATAAGTTTTTTTTTTTTGCTTTTTATTGTCACTTAGACACACAATTCTTTGGTTACATTTTACTGTAAGTTGTACTTGTTACAATATAATTACACAAATTAGTAATATTAATTAATAACATATACCGGCTATAGGGTTTGGTTTAGGGTTAGTGGCTAGTAATTATGCATAATTTACCCTTATTACTATGTAACATGTAATAATGACAGTTTAAAAAAGGCCAAATCTTTTATTTGTACTTAAATACAAAATATAGTACATTTTCCTTTAGTACAAAAAAAAATGTTTAGGAAAGTCAAAAAGTAAGCAATTCTTTGCTAATATTTTACCTCGTCTGTAGACTCTTATCTTTCTCATTACATTATACCTGCTGTCTTCTGGTAAAGCCCAAAACTATATTTCCCAGCATGCCCAATTATTCCCTCAAGTTTAATGAAAGCCAATCGAATTACACCTGCCTCCTTCAATAGGCAGATGATTTCTTGACAGATACACGAAGACTCTGCCATTAAGAGAAGTACAGCTGAGGCTGCAGAGGAGGCATGTCCAAAGATTGTCTTCGACAGCACACTGAGGACCATGTAGCCACTTAACGAAGGATAGAAATAAAAGGAAATTCTCACTGGTGCAGTTGGGTTTTTTGAAGCTTTGTGTTTTGAGGTTGTTTTCTCATTCATTTAAGTAGTACTAATAAAAGACTACATGATCTGTATCCGTTACTGATTTACACTAAAGGAAATTGTTCAAATAAATAATGACGGGCGTGATGAATGCTGCCTGCTAGCTTCCATCATAGGCTGCGCTCCTAACCGTTGTTGTGGGAGATTTGATCGATTGAACCATGAGAGAGGACAAATGTCCCTCACTTAGGCTGATTCAATTAGATGCACCATATTTCAGCTGAGATTCTTGAACCTCAAGCATTTCATTACTGATTTGTGAGCAGAGACGTGCTCACCAAGAAAACCAGAGACTGCTCACATATGAAGGAAGCTAAAACGAATATCTCGAACGAGCATCGACGACTAAATTGCTAACCATGAAAGGTGTTCAAACTGTACCCTTTGGCGAGTAAATTGTCGTTGAGGTTTTTCCAGACACCTTAGATGGCCGCAGACGACGCCTCAGTTGGAAGGATAAAAATGGCTTGACTTTTGGCAAAGCTAAGAGTACCGCCCCATTGCGGTGATTATTAATCACCACAAGTGCTGTTCTTTTGTGAATGGGATCTCTGGCATATCCAGCCGCAAACGATGTAATGGGATTACATTTTGGACATCAAGGACAAAATGGAGGACAAGCTCGGGACATGGTTGGGTGGGGCAAGAACAGCGTCATCGCCCACCCCCAAGACATTGACGCAATCTATGAAAAGACGCATAAGATGCCTGGCCAAACCCCCATCTTCACTTCCCTCCGCCTTTTTCACCCAACTACCCCTGCCCCGCCCCACTGAGACCAGCAGAGCACTTAACGCAAATAACGTACTGGCTATTTTTAGAGTGCCGTCTCTCAACTGTGACATTGGAAGTTGAAGAGAGTTAACGTCATACATTGTCACGTTTTCAGACATGCGCTTTTTCGGAACTGGCCCTACAGCAGTCCGCAGATCGTTTCGGGTTGCGAAGTGGCGTAAGACTTAGAAAATGTGTTTGCTATCAGAAATGAGGACAAAAATGATCAACAAACACACTTTGTCAAGTTTTATGAATTTAAACAAAACACTTAACTGCTTACAGTTTTTGTGGAAAGTATTATTTTCGAATAATACACAACTATGAAAGTCTTAACAATAAAATTTATAATCCTATGTTTAATCTGTAGGCCACAATTAATAAATAAATATAGATTTGTGTAGCTGGCTCCAACTCATTCAAATATATATGTATATATATACAGAACGGTAAAGTGACACTTTACATTTTAGTGGAATACTAGACAGTTATATTCATTGGAATATAAATACACACATCACACAAAGTTCTTTATCGCTAAAGCCAACAAAATAACACAGCAGCTGGCTCATCCTGGAACCAGGTACAATGACTTCTTTTAACATACGTATGACGTTGCAAATCACAAAAAATAACACAGCACAGACCCCGGAGGTTGTTACATCTGGTAAATCATTTTTCAGCAACATTCATTTTCAAGTACAACAAAGTGACGAACCAGGTTTGCATAATGTCCAATCACCCCCATCTAATCAATGTAGCTAGTTAAGGCGATTACAAGATTATATACTGTATATTTTCCATGTTCTTTGTTTTCCTTCTTAATATTGCACTATGAACATGAAAAAGACATTTGCCACATGTGCACTTATGCCACAGTTGTTAAAGGTAGTTTGTAGATGGGAAGCACATCACTTGTTATATAATTACATATTTATGAAACAGCTTATAACCGTTTAGCTACATTTGATTTTTATGATC
This sequence comes from Sinocyclocheilus rhinocerous, assembly GCF_001515625.1. Lineage (NCBI taxonomy): Eukaryota > Metazoa > Chordata > Actinopteri > Cypriniformes > Cyprinidae > Sinocyclocheilus > Sinocyclocheilus rhinocerous. The sequence continues at coordinate 373,142 of NW_015643643.1, forward strand.
AAATAGGATAATAGGATAATCTGCACTAATATCTATCATGGGAGTTTGACGTAAGTAATGGCATGACACATGAACTTACACCTATTATTTATTAATATATAGCTATAATTGGATAGATTATAATCACTGTGTTATGTTTTCTTTTTCAAATCTGGACTGATCTTTGTCCAGGTTTAGGAAATTAAACGGATAATTCACAAAGAAATGGACATTCTGTCATCATTCATAACTTGAAGAATGTTTCAACTGCTTTTTTTTGTCAATGCAATGAAATTCAATAAGGTCCAAAAGAACACTGAAGTCTATTGACTTTGACTGCATGGATGAAAAAAGAGACATTTTGTTCTATGTTCTACAGAAGAAATGAAGTCATCCAGGTTGAGCAAATGATGACAGAACATCTTTGAGTGAACTAACCTTTTAATATGATTATTTCCCAAGGATTATCACAGTATCTCAACATTTTCTTTAGAAGGGAAAGGAGAGTCACTCAGGGTTTGTACATACCGACAGGAGTCGAAGAGCTTCTCAGGGTAATTAACACCATCAAGTCAGTTTTTTCCTAATATTACTCAAACCACTCGAATCACTGCTGCTTTCTTCTCTCTTTGCCATTTTCATTGAGTTTCAGTTGCTGTCCCATGCCCATCTTGAAAGAAGTGATGGAAATTCCAGAGAAGGAGTGTGGAATGAATTAAGTATATAATTAAAATCTGATATTTATTTACTTATTGGGTGAAGCCTTGTACTTCACATTATGGAACCAATAGAGAGTCTTCTTAAGATTGAACATAGGGTCTCTACTCATTCTCATGACTCGGTGACTCCGGGCTGGAGTCCTCCTCTTCGGTCAGGGTTTCCTTCCTGGTGAAGGTAGCAGCTAAAGTAACACTAAGTCTTGGCTTGACCGGGGCCATTTCATTCAGCCCAATGATGTTCTTGTTCACCAGAGTGGTCTTGTCCATTATTTCGGCACTGTGCTTGGCCACCACTGCATCCAAGAAATCATATTTAGCCGACAAAGTGCCACTCTCAAACAGGTACTTGAACAGGTATGAGAAAGCCACATTGCTTAGGAACGAAGCCAGCATGGAAGCAGTCTTAAAGGGAAACCTCTGCAACACCAGGTATTCCACCTCCTTGGTCACATGATGGACCTTCTCCTCAATGGTCCATCCAGGGTAGTAGATGAACGGAGGCAGTTTGAGATATGGTTCCCCTCCACCAACTCGCAGGATCAATCCAAAGATGTATCCAGCCACCGAGCCGTAGGTGTTCGTGGCACGGATGAAAAGAACACATATGAGTTGGGGGAAGATGATGACGTAGACCAGATCAGAGCTCAGGTACCATAAACCATAGACGGTCCCAGTCAGGAGAGCCATGGCCGTCGCTAGAGCCCCGAACACAAAAATAGTGATCCGCATGACCCACACGATCTCACGGTCGGAAGCCTTGAAATCAGTACAAAGATGAGATGAGAATTAGAGAGATAATAAAATGATACAAGATATGATAAAACTAAGAATTCGAGAAGTCGATTAATATGCAGGCTTTTAATAATTGACACCCACTTTTTTCATTCAATAAAGGTCAGTGATGTTGTCAGTGATTCCATTGACTTTCTTTACATGGACAACAACAGCTGAGACATTCTGCGAAATATCTTCTTTTGTGTTGCCCAGAAGAATGAAAGTCATAAAGTTCTTGAATATCATTTGTGTAAGTAAATGGTGATTATTGTTATTATTGGGTGAACTATCCCTTGAATTACTTTATCCATAAATTAGTATGCATTTTTAAATTTTATAGTTGTTTTACAAAAGAAAGAGAAAGGTTTCCTTGCTTAGTATTTTTGTCACGTTTTCCAGTACAACTATATAAACATTCTTAAACCAATGCTACTTGTCAACATTTTTGTAATTGTAGTAATTTCAACAGGAATCCATGCATTTAGGAGTATCTCTTGAAGGTAAAAAAGTTCCCCACTCAGATTTTCGTTAAAGTTACCTATGCAAATCCTCTCTGCTGTCCAACAGAAAGCTGCTTGATTTGAAAGTGACCGCTGTCTGTGCTGTGCTTCATATATCGGTATGTTATTGACAATGGACTTTTTTGCCCACAAAATTTTGCTGAAATATGACTGCACCTTAAGACAAAAATCCATCGAAAAATGGAAAATGTACTGGTAATTTTCAGCCAGAACACTGTCTGTTAATTTACAGAGATATATTATAGCCTTTAACCTAAAACACAACACAATGCAACAATACAAGTAATACAATACAGGTAAAACACCTGCAAAATCAATGCAGAAAATTCCTTTACAGATTTTCCTACAGTGAAGATAAATTTACTTGTAAAAAGAAAATTCTTATTTTCTAAAAACAATTATAAAAAGTGCCTTTATTAAAACAAGAACAACTATGCACCAGTGGGGTAAGAAAAATAAACATTTAGCTTCTTCATAAGTAAATGCATTTTGATTCGAGAATGTTTGTACTGGAATACAAGACAAAAAATATTGAGTCATTTAAAAAAATTTTTTTTAATTATTTAGTCTGGCTCTCACCGATTGTCGGAAAGCGAGCTGGTAGATGTTCCTAGCGAACATGGAGCTGGCCGACAAGATGGATGAGTCAGCGGATGACATCACTGCGGCAGAAACTGCCCCCAGACCAAAAAAGGAGATATAGGCCGGGCACAGGTGCTGTAGCACGATCGGTAGGATCATGTCAGACTGGTCCCTCTGCATGGGAGGAATTGGCCCATAGGATGTCTGGTTCCAATCTGTGGAGTTGAACACACTTACTATATACTGTGTAATAACCAGCAGCATAAATAATTATTTTTTGCATCATACATGAGTCAAATACATGTTAAATGAAACATTCAATTTCAAATTCGTTTTACTCACAATCCAAAAGCAACAAGCCTTGCTTGATTAGACTGTTATTCCCAATAAGTAAAGTAATAAGTGACTGGCTGTGTCTTTGATGCTGAAAGTCTGTTGATTAAATCTAGGTGCTGTGTGCCTCCCTCAGATGTAATATTTACAGGGTTCACATCGTTAAACGGATAATCTGTTAATAATGTACGAGGGAGACCAGCTGTTGTTATTTACTCATTTCTTTAGTGATCTGAAAGGAACATGGTTTCCACCCGGGGCTGATACAGCCTGGAGGAGAACACCTCCCACAACACACCAGAGCAAATCAGACTGTTCCCCAATAATCAGAAATAAGTGATTACATAATTAGAATTACTGTCAGTATATACTAAATGCAGTACACTCTCGAAGGGAAAATGGTGTTAGGCTTTAGGACAAGGAAATGTGGTATACAGGAAACAATATGAAAAATGCTTTGATGCACATTTTTAATTTGGCTGAGCTGTGAATAATTATTCAGGGTGAGGGTATGTGGTATGAGGGGGAAATACAACATAATTAGTGTATAATTAAGAACACTTTTGTAAGCCATATTAAGAAGTTTTATTCCTAAAATGGTGAGCCTTTCCTTTTTTTGCACTCAAACAGATCTAATGATCAGCATGCTTTGATGCACATTTTTAATTTGGCTGAGCTGTGAATAATTTTTCAGGGTGAGGGTATGTGGTATGAGGGGGAAATACAACATAATTAGTGTATAATTAAGATCACTTTTGTAAGCCATATTAAGAAGTTTTATTCCTAAAATGGTGAGCCTTTCCTTTTTTTGCACTCAAACAGATCTAATGATCAGCAAGTGGAAACAGCCTATAAATCAGACTACGGTAATTAGACTGCTTGGGTGACTTTGTTAGCAACTTCTTTTTCTTTATTGAAACGCATATATGCTATAAATTAACTGATCTTGTAAAGTCTGCAAGAAATGAAGTTGCAATTACCTATTGTTATCCTCGAATGCAAAAAACAAAACAAAAATAAAACAATGCAGGACTTGATTTTGGATCTGATTGGAATTAATTGGATCATTGTCATTTGCTAATTGCTGCGATCTTATGTAGATTATAATTTGCAAGAACAGGGCTATTATAGTTAACTAAACTAAAACCATCAAAAACATTTGTGGTTTATTCCAATTTCAATTGTATTTCAATTTTAACTGAAACAAAATAATATAAAAAAGAAAAAAAATTCATTTAAACACTTCTCATTTTCATTTAGTTTAAGCTGATGTAAAATAACTAAAACTGAAGTCAACATTTATAAAAACTATATAGACATTAAAAACTAGTAATAAATACAATGTAAATGAAAACAGAAAATCAAAAATCAAAGCTAATTCAATATATTAGAAAAAAACTATAATAGTACATCAATGATACTAAAATAACACTGTATAAGAGAGGAGGAATTATTGTCCTGTCCTCGTGCCAGTGCAGACGTCATCAGAAAACAGATTGTTGTGAGGGGGAAGGGAAGTTAATGTTGATTGAAGATTACAAGGCCATATTTAAAAAAACAAAACAAATGTGCACAGATAAATTATTTATAATAAACGCTGCAATACTCCATGAAAAAAAAAAAAGATTTTTCATGATGACTTTAATATTACAGATTTGGGTTACACTTTATTTTACAGTGTCATTGTTACCATGTTATTGTGTATATTTAAGTCCTAATTAATATTAGTTAACAACATGGACTTACTATAGGGTTAGTGTTTGGTCAAGGGTTAGTTTCATGTAATTAGGCATTATTTACTATTATTATTATAACATGTAACATGTAAGTGTTATTCAGATTTGCTACATGTTTAAAAAAAAAAAGTCAAGTTTCCAACAGAGGTTTGTCTTACCTGTGGAAGCCCCTATGGCTCCGATCAGGATGGAGGGAATAGCCATAATGATACAACCAAAGGCAGCCAGGAAGGAGAGGACTTGAGCATAGGTAGCTGAAGAGGCAGAAAGAACCCTTTGAAAATATACCTGCCAGGGAATCCCCCCCAGCATCTAGAAACAGAAACCAGACAGCATGATACAGACATATAACATCAAGAGTAGATTATAACATTACAAACATTAAAGCTAATCTAAATATGGCAACCTACAGGAGGAGAGTGACCCGACTAGACCAGTATTACACTTTATTCACCCTCAGGTCTTATTTAGTTTTCCTCCCCACGAAGGATTGCATTGTTCACTAAAGTAAGAAATTAGGTTTGGCCCTTCAGAATCAACAATTCTCCATTGGCAAAATCATTGTGTCTCCATCCCATCATGCTACAGTGGGTTGTCCACTCACCAGAAGGCAGAAGTTGTCAGCCCACATCCATTTGTCAAGGCTTTCTATCTTCCCAAGCCATGCGGTCTGATTAGCATGGAGCTGCTTCACTGCTGTCACTCCGATGTCAGACACAGCTGGGTTTGAGAGCGCAAAAGGGACGCTCACCCACTATAAAGAGAACATATTCCTCTATTACCATGTAATAGACCATATATAACATTGTAATACTCAATTTATAGCAGGTACTAGTGAAAACTAGCCAAATAGATAAACATTTTTCAATATTGTGCAATTAGTATTATTTTTATTTTTCAAAAAATATATATATTTTTTTTAATTTCCGTATGAATTCTGTTCAATTAATAATGTTATATTATTAATTTTATTAATAATTTATTATATTGAATAATGTAATAATAAATAAAAAAAAAGGTTACACTTTATTTTAAGGTGTCCCAGTTACAGTGAAATTTGACATTTAAGTACTGAGTAATATTAATTAACTACATGTACATACTATATGGTCAGGGTTAGGATTAGGGTTTGGCTTAGGGTTACTTGCATGTAATTGTGCATAATTTATTGTTATTATAATATTAAGACACTTTAAAATAAAGTGTTACCATAAAAATAATTAATTAAAGGCCATTATAACTCAAAAAATGATTTCTTCTTTCACTTCTTTATTCCTATTGCTTGTATCTTTAAAGGGTGGTTGATGAGCCGTTACTGTCAAAACTGCACAGCAAACAGCCACTTTGATAAATCACAGAGTGTTACGTGCTGCTGAAGACATGCAGACATGAACTAAGGGGGAAATGACACATTCGATGACTTCATTTTGTGGTTCTGTGAAGCCTTACCAGTCCTAAAAAAATGCAGAAGAGCTGGACAACATCAGTGTAGGCCACTGAATACAGTCCTCCCACCAGCGTGTAGAAAATGGCAATAAGAGCCGAAATAATCACAGACATATTGATGTCGATGTCAATGATCACACTCAGTGTGGCCCCTGTGATGCAAACAAAGTATATTTAAATAAAGCTTTACTGAAATATTTATAGCATATGTCCTAATACAATAATGAAAGCGCTTGCAAATTGTGTTGTACTGATTGTGTCTTTCTAGGATATCAGTTCCCTCTCTTTTCTTACCAAGGGCAGATAAGATGGCGGCTGACCAGAACATTTCCCCCATTAGTGCAGGGATGAACAGCAGACCACCCATCCTTTTTCCATACAGTTGCTGGAAGGGGTCAAGCATGGTGACGTAACCCCGGGAGCGCATGGGTTTAGCAAAGAAAAGGCCACCTTGACATGAATCAATTCATAGAAATTATATGTTTGACAGATACTTGCTTCTAGTTCTGCTAACTTTAACATTGAAAATATGTTTCTATCAAAGCTGCATACACACGCAACATACCCAAAACAAGGCTGAGCGCATATCCAAAGGGAGCCTGTGCCCATGCCAAGCCGTACCCGGGAAGATAAACATTCTCTGCTGTGCCGTAGAAACCTGTACATAGCAGCCAGAAGGAAATGCTAATTTTAAAGAAAAACATCAGACGTACTTAGAGGCTTTTTTATTAACAACATTGTTAACATTAAGGTTAAAAATGCTGTAGAAGCATTGTTCATTGTTAATTCAAGTTAATTAAAAATTTACTAAAACAATCAAAGTTGCATCTGTTAACATTAGTTAATGCACTTTAACACCAGTGACATCAATGAACAATTGCTGTAAATGCTGTAAGAAATATATTGCTCATTGTTAATGTTTTAACTAATGTTAACAAATGAGATTTTATTGTAAAGTGTTACAAATAGTTGTGGTTGTGTGTGTGGAAAAATATCATAACTGGTAACATAAATTATTAAATAATTAGTAACAGTACCAGTATGTACAATACATGCATGGGTAAAAAAGAAGAAAGAAAGAAAGAAAGAAAGAAAGAAAGAAACATATATATAAAACCAAACAGAACCATTTAATGTTTAAAAAAGTACATAGACCCAGCGAAATTGCAGTTAATATACAGCAATAAAATTAAACATAATACATAACGTAGTATTATATATAATTTAGGCCTACAGATTTCCGAATTTGTCTATTATTTATTTATTTATTTATTCAAATTATTTATAAAAAGGTTTGCTTTTTTAAAACAACGATTCAAGGTTTATTTGTCCAATGATTATTTATTTTGCTTTGCTATAGAAAGACATCAAGATACATCTCATCATGATTTTATTTTTTATATATATAGCCTATACAGACAGTATATTTTTGTTAGATAAGTAAATCTCTAAAGATGTAAAAATAAAACGCCATTCGTGTTATATCATATATGCATAAAGTGAAAAGCTTTTTTATTTAGTTCTCTCTGAAACTCACCAGTCATGGTAAATCCGCCGACAAATAATCCAATATCCCTTCCGCCGACCATAATGGTCTCACTGCGATCAACTCCCTCCACCACGCCGGAATTCTTGTTTTTCCATGCTGCCCAGATTCCCACTATAAGGATCAGCAAGTAGAAGATGACAATGGCCACCAAACCCTCCACATGGATGTTCATCTTCTCTCTGCTAAAGTCGTTGTATCTCTAAAGAACCGAAATTCATTGAGACCTAAGAAAAAGAGACCTAAACAGGCATGCAAGAAAAGAAGGGAGAGTTACAAAAATCAATCAATCAATCAGTCTGTTGTGCTTCTAAACACAAAGAAGACGCAGAATTAAGAATTCAACTCATTTCAAATTATCATAAATGCCTATTTATAGTCTTTCAGTCACTTCATACTTTTTTAACATTTCGTGGTCAATTCCGAGGATTTCATGTTTCTGGTTTAGGTGGGGCAAAAATGGCAACTATTCCATAATTCAACATCATAAAAGTGCCTCACCTTTGTGAATCAGCCGCCAGCCACTCAGCTGCCACCGACAGTGCAAAAACGAGCCCAACTATCGCCTCAGGAGAAGAGCAGTCCAGCACATTTCCGAGTCAGCCAAACTTACTGTGAATCTTATAGGAGCAGGTTTCGTCAGAGGGTAGATGAACGTCAGAGAGATGTGAATGGGGGCTATTTATGAATAAAGATGTCAGATCGTGCAAATGAGCCGCGCGTCATTGGGGGTTATAAAGGCAACTGAAAATCGCTAGACGGGGGAAACAGCTGTAAATCAAGAGTAGTGAAATATATCGCTTCCATTCATGTTTTTCTTGACTGATATTTTATGGCAGCCTGTATGATTATAAGCAGCGGTGGAGACCAAGTGCAGGCGCTGTCCAGAGTGCTGAGGACACAGCCAGATCCCGCACCAGCCTGACAAAAGCGCTTCAGACGCCACCCAAACACTCCAAACTCAAGTGTATTGTGAAAAGACAAATTTAAAGTCACAACTCAGAAGGTGATGTACAGCCTATTCAAACTAATGTTTAAAGAACACGACAGTAATCCGCAGTAGTGCGTTTTTCTGTCATGTTTTTTACTGATGTGCTATTTTTTACACGTTTTACGCATGTTCTTTCTTTGTTTTAAACTTGGCCTGTATATGCTATAAGCAAAGCATTTAATAAAACCACCTTTGTTCATTTTGTTTCTAAGAGAGTTTAGGGTCTTAATAACAAATAACAAATGTATTTAATTGAAGAATTAAAATAATTGAAAAACACTAGCATTTATTCAAAAAGTCTCTTTTTGTAGGAGTGCTGGTTTCTAAATTCGCACAGAATTGAACAATTCTTGACATTCTGCCACCCAGTGGCTAAACATAGCGTAAGATGTCAAGCTGTTGGACGCTTTCCCAGTGGCTTATTGGTTATGTATACTAATATTAGCTAGCTACATGTTGATTATTGTTTATTCAATGACAAAAAAAAAAAAAGGATATACAACTATAAATAGAATATAGACTCAGGAGAGCATGGTACTTTCAAATCACCAGTCGTCAGGTTGGACATCAGGTTGATTTTAACACGGGTGAAAACGAGACTGTGATTGATAGACTTACAGACTTTGGAATGTGAAGGCCCTAGATCACATTATTTAACAACTTTCAAAGCTGGACTTTCTGTCTACTGATTTGTTTCTTTGTTAAGACGTTTAGTCAAACCTAAACAACAGTAGGCTACGATTTAGAACGCACTGCACTTAGCCTATATCCATCACATGCTCGTTTTGATTCCTGTTAAAAATAAATAAATAAATATGACTAGATTTTTAATAACATTCGCGGCTTTGTGGAATCCAGTTTGGTCATGAAAGCTTATACAGACACTGGAAATTACTTGCCAAGACAGGCTTCCCGCCTGAATCTGTAGAATTTGAAACTTTTTGGCCGCTAATTGCTTCTCTTTAAGTTTGACAGTTCTGCGTTTAATTATGCGCGAAGGTGTATAAACAGGCTATTCTGATATGTAACTAATTTCCTTGAAAAAAATAAGAATCTGTTATCTTCCTTAAAAGACAGAATGCAACTCTCCAAACGAACCAATTTAATGGAAGCCAGATATCTTCTGCCTATACTCAGACAAGTCGACTGGTAACATTTTGACAGCCTGCCGAGTGAGTCCCAATTATAAGCAGACGGGTTCGAGCATGTTCCTGTAGGCTACAGATGTTGCAGTTCTTTGTAGTTTAGAAAAGGCTTGGTCAAGATCCCTCAACAGTTTTCAACAGCAAATGTGTCTTTTTCTGGCACAGGTTCTAAAAACGAATAGACCTGGCATTTCGAGAAAAGTTATCTGTCCGTTTAAAAACAGTAGAAGGAGAATAAAGATTGTTAAAAAGTCCGATAGGAGAACGACTAGGTATTTTTTCACACGTTTATCCAGGCACGTGCACACATAGACATAAAAGGGGGCTTGAGCACCTGCCCTTTTTCTTCCTCGGGAAGAGTTTTTTTAAATATATATATAAATGAATATATGCGTATATGCGTGTTTCTGTTTACGCACAGCTTTCCCTGTCAAACAAATAAAAAATCAAAATATCAGGTCGGGTCGGGAAATGTTGAGACTGTCCAGTTCCGATACCTTTCACCCCTCCGCGTCTCCGCGCAGCACAGCAGTAGCACTCATTGATCGGCACATCACATCACAGACAGGCAGAGAGCGCAGAAGTGAAGCCCTTCCTCCCTTTCCAGTTGTGTTTGTCTAGGTGTGGAGGTGAGTGGTGATGAACAAAAGACTAAGCTACCTGTGCCTCGAATTTACTGCTAATTATCCAAAAGACAAAAGGCAAATATAGTTAATTTGACAACTGAGATCCCACAGTGTGACATGATCATCATGTTCGTACAGTCTGACAAGTACAATCCTAAAGGACTTTTAAAAATCGCACAGTGTGAGCCCGGCTTAAGACAATAGGAAGTAGTAGACCAGTGCACGTTATTTCACTGCATGGTTCAGTTTATTAAAATGCATTTAGAATGATCACAAAATTCAAGATATGGGGGCATAAATGCATAATTTATATCATTTCATATAGTTAATCAGTATCGCGCGAAAGGGCAGAAATTTATATATTTATATAATTTCATATTGTTCTAAATTCCCTATGTATGTTTATAGTGGAAGGACTTTTATTAGTAGACCAGTGCACGTTATTTCACTGCATGGTTCAGTTTATTAAAATGCATTTAGAATGATAACAAAATTCAAGATATGGGGGCAGAAATGTATATATTTATATCATTTCACATAGTTAATCAGTATCACGCTAAGACTGACGTTTTTTCCCCACCAAAAAGCAGCATGATTACAAATGTGCTATTAATTTTATACAGCAGTTCAATAAACAAGAATTTAATATTAAGACACTTGCGTTTTAGACACAATTTTGACTGTTTTTGCTCTATTTCGCCAACATATATAATTCCAATTTGCGTCTCTGAGCAACATGACACTGTTTTGTCAAGTCAAGTCACCTTTATTTATATAGTGCTTTTAACAATACAGATTGTGTTAAAGCAAATGTACAGCATTAATTAGGAAAATATTGTGTCAATAATGCAAAATGATAATAGTAAACACTCGATTTTCAGTTAAAGGCAGTTCATCATTGAATTCAGTGATGTCATCATACTTTAAATAGTATCTGTGCAATCAAGTCGACGATATCGCTGGAAATGAAGTGTCCCCAACTAAGCAAGCCAGAGGCGACAGCGGCAAGGAACCGAAACTCCATCGGTGACAGAATGGAGAAAAAACCTTGGGAGAAACCAGGCTCAGTCGGGTGGCCAGTTCTCCTCTGACCAGACGAAACCAGCAGTTCAATTCCAGGCTGCAGCAATGTCACATTGAGCAGAGGACTTGTTGTTCCTGAATGAATCAACCGTTTAAATGATTCGGTTCAATCGCAATGACTCACTTATTAACAGTGACTTGCTGCTACCTACTGGCAGTTTTAATTTTACATTTAAAGTATCTTTTCATTTTTAAAAAAAATATATAATTTCAAATATCAGTAGGCCTATTCAACGTTTTATGTTTAAAATATCAAAACAGTATTAATGCATTTGTAACTGCAGGTTAAATGCATTCCTGTCCTGCATTAAACAGTGTGTAAATGCA
>NW_015643643.1:387395-403567 GCF_001515625.1 Sinocyclocheilus rhinocerous
TGCATTGCAAAGATTAATTTTGTCAATACTGATTTCATTTGCTTGGTAACAGCCCAAATGACTTATTATTCTAATTAACTGATTCAATTTAAGAATGTGACTGAAAAGATGATGCACACCTTTAGAAAAAAAGGGCTTTATAAAGGTAAAAATGCCCATAAAAGGTAAAAAAAAAATCAATGTAAACTTATTGGAAAAGATTAATTTCTATCACTGCTGTGAACTGATCACAAACAGAATATGCAGCATATCAAAAACTTTAGGAGTCAGCTGTCCACGGTAGTCCTTAAGATATCAGCACAAAAACACACTCAGCAAAATATAATCTAATTATCGTTATCGATAAAATCTCAGAAAATATTGATATATATTTTTTGTCAATATCGCACACCCCTAATATATTTAACATTTTGTTTAGAAAAAAATTAAAATAAATATGAGAAGTGCCCTTTTTTCCACTTGAGCCCCTGCCCCTCAAAATGTCTGTGCACGTCCCTGTGTTTATCTGGAATCACTTGAAATAAAGTGTCGTATCCTGATGTTTTCTTCTAGATCCCTCGGTGCATGGGAACAGTCACGGTGCACAGATTTTGCTCAGCTAATGAGCACACTTCACATCTGTTTCGAGTTCTTTGAAGTGCCACTGAGAGATGAACATGCATTTTTTTCATGGACAAATGAACAGCAGATTTGACAAAACAGTTAGCAATAATAATAACAAACAACAAAACAAAATATATTCAATTTAAAAACGTGTATTTACACCTACAACAACCTAGTTAATAATAGGTAGGCCTGTGCGCTACGTAATGCAACTCGGGTGATGCATTTGCGAAAAAAACAAAATAAACGTAATAATTTCAGAAACATAATTTTAGGAAGATTCATATTGTGTACATTTCATCTCCTGTTTAACTAGGCCTACCTGTTTGTCTTTCATTAGTGAATTACAGATAGAGTGTTACTTCCATCTAGCGGCAGAAGGGGGAACTAACCAGCGGCCCTTTTTGTACGCGGTAACTGCATGTGAACGTTTGTTCAATTTCAGTTGTCTTGTATAATACGGCTACCGTACATTAAAAAAGTTCGACGTTAAAGAAACTATACTTATGTTCAGGGGAGCAGCGGAGAAACTTTCTCCGCTATTTACAAAGGGAGATGGAAAGTGGCAAGCAGTGGGCACTTAGAAGCTACAGGGTCCCGCATCAGCGTCACGTCTGTTACGCTTGGCTAAACGAGACGATCTGACACACGGAGCTCAGAGTCTCCTCTGTGTTTTATATCTGCTGTCACTTCTTCTCGGGGATCTGCACAGTCTGTCTCTAGTGCTGCCGCTTCACTTGCACCAGACGGGAGATGGAAATACTGCATATTTTCCATTTGCTGTTAAGATTAAAGGGACAGCCCATAAATTAAAATTCTGTCATCAATTCCTTACCCTTAAGTCGGTCCAAATCTGCTTGATTTCTGTGACACACAAAAGAGGATAATTTGAAGAAGGTTAACTATGCATTTCCCTGCATGGAAGGAGGAAAACTGAGAGATTTATCTTATCTTCTTTCAAAGAAAGGCGTAGGTTCGGAATAATACCAGTGAGAAAATGACTGGACAGAATGTTTATTTTTGGGTGAAAATTAATCACTTTATCCTTTTAATGCTATTAAATTAACTTAGAATTGGCTGCTTTGCAGCTATGGTGTTAGAGATGGGTCTGGGTGAATTAATTTGTAAATAAAATTACTTTGCTATAGCAAGGAAGATTCTCTCCTCCACTCAGAGAAATTTAACCTGCATGCAACAAACTTATTAAACAAAAAGCGACAGTGCTGCATTCCTTTTAGAGGCATTTTACAAATATAATAGGTACAACAGATACCAGATAAATTCTGCCACAAAAGCTTCTTACGCTACAACATATAGAGTTCTGATATACATAGAATTTTATGTTTATATTGTATAACACAATAAATATACTGTCAGCGTGCACATCAGTGGTATGGATTTTTCAATGACTGTTTCTGGTCACATGGTTATATCAGTAGGTGGCGACAAGTATTAGTGCTAGAAGCACATTATTGAATCATTCCTTTAGATGTTTCTTTCAGAAACAAAACACGTGTCATGCAGCATAGATCCTGCTTTGGTTTTGTTTGGAGCTAATTTCTTTGACGGAGAAAAATAAGTGAAGTAACCAAGTGACTTGGGTCTAAAATGTAAAGTACTCTTTCAATATACTGAAATACAGCAATATCACACTCGTATTTGTGCAGGTGTTCTGTTGATAATGCTTAAATCATCACACATAATTAAATGAGATGAAGCTCCAGTTGACGTCTCCAATGACAGCACAGTGCAGTCTTGGCACCACTAAGTATTTCAGTGGCCGGAAAGACATAAAATGAGTGCGATTCCATAAAAACGGCAGATGGCACTATGATTAGATGAGATTCTGCCATTTTCAGTAGCCTATATGACCGTGCTGATGTTGTGGTCTTAATGAGCAAGTGCATTGGATTTTCCACAACTATAATCACGGCCATGGTTCAGCCACCCCATAACAGCTGTCCTTCACACAGTTCAGACTCAAAGAGCTCTGGCCACACTGATTATTTAAAGAGAAAGAAGGATGAAGCTGTGTGCCACACTTTGGCATTGACCGGTCATTTGATTATTGAAAAAATAAAAAATAAAATACAGAGAGAGACATATACTGTATAGAGATAGCATTCATACTCGGACTAAGCCCCAGATTTAGTTTATTCTTTAAACATTCTATTACAAGATCCCTTATTAATGAATAAAAACAACAAGAAAAAAAAAACACATTGCTAAAAATCAGCTAAACGTTTTGTTTAGAAAAAAAGTTAATATGTGAAAATGTACTTTGTCAAAACACAAGACAAAAATGCAGCAACAATTCCTTTACATATGTTTTTAAAACAAAAAGTTTATGGAAAATAAATAATTCCAGAACAAAGAGAAACATTTCCTTTGTGACGGTTTGAGGTGTCATAATTTTTCATTTTCATACTGTTCAGAGGCAACATGCATATAATGCATGGAAAAGTAAATCATAGCAAAATATTGAATAAACAGCACTACTGTACATCACTACAGTAACGAGCTTTGACCAATTTTACATTTCAAAGCAACGGAATAAACACTGCTTGGGAATGTTTTCTATCCAATCAACAACATAGCTAAGCTATAAAGTATTAGCCATTGTGCTCTGCTGTCTGAGAAACCTGTTACAGTGAGTTTCTCAACAGAATTACTTTACAGCATTGGCAGCCAAGAAGTGTAGTGTATGTATTCATCAAGACAGAAGATGCAATGATCAAATACTAGATGCATCGTCACAGACATATTTACACCTGGTATTAGCATAATAGCTCAGGTTATCAAAAGTGGTGAAATGTTTTTGATCTTACTCAGTAGTCAGAAATGTATATGGCCAAATTGAATTTTTTGTTTAAATTCGAATGTGTTCTTATGCTTCCTGGACAACAGGGAATCTGTCAATGAATTATTGGGCTAATAGGTTAAACTTCACTAGTTGTGTGTGGATTTAAAAGAAAACAACTGTCAGAATAATGTGTAAAAATAAAAGTCTTGACTGACCACTTGTGATCAGATCAACTGAGACAGATGTTCATATACAGTGCAAACAGGGCCATAATCAAAGCCAAATGGTTTATTACACTACCAACCTAATTGATTTTAACATCAGCACAAAAGGTGAAGATCTTTTTTTGTCTATCTCCGCCATTGCAGCTGGTGACCTTGACTGTTTTTATATCTCAGGAGGGTTTTACGTTTTCATCGCTCTGATTTGATCTGTTAATGGGAGGGGGAAAAAAAACAGAACAAGGATTTAAATCATTATACATTTTGATGCATTTTCAGATAAAGGTGAGATCTTAAATTGCTGCATTAACTGGACTAAACTAAAACACTGGGTAGAGGAGAACAGATGTCTGTGGACTTCATTTAATTGTTATTGACTTACTCAAATGCACCTCAAACAACAAGAAGGAGAGGGGGTCTGAAATAGTTTTGGGCTGTATCTAATCTTTGAGATACCATCAAAAGATTATTTGCCTTTGAATTTCTTCTATAAGGCCGAAATGAAGTGTAAATTGGTGCAAGAATAAATACAGCCCAACAGTTAAATTGAACTGTACAATTAACCAAGGATCTCAACACATCTGGGAGCTTAAACTTCAATACTTACTGTGCAATTTGTTCTATGGGTGAAATAAAACACAAGAATATAAAAGGCATTGAACATTTCAAACAGTTTATCTAGTTTATACATTTTTTTGGCACCCTTATTAAAAATAATTTCAGCTCATCTCTAGAAACTAATAATTCAAAGACAAAAAGGAAATTAGATGCACAAAACATGGAATACGTGTATTTACCTTGCAGCCAGTCTACACCCTCCTGAAGACCTTCGCCTTTCACTGCATCACTTGCACTGTAATTGATTTAATATATGAATTTAATATACCGTATGTGTATTACATATATACACAATACTGTTCAAACATTTGGGGTCAGTATGATTTTTTTTTTTTTCTAATAAAAAATAGTTTTATTCAGCAAGGACACATTAAATTGATCAAAAGTGCCAGTAAACATTGTTACAATGTTTTATTTCAAATACATTTTAAACTCTATTCATCAAAGAATCCACAAAAAAAGTATAATAATTTCCACCAAAAATAAAAATGAAGCAGCACAACGGTTTTCAATAAGAAATGTTTCTTGAGCATCAAATGAGCTTATTATAAGGATTTCTGAAAGATCATGTGACTCTGAAGACTGAAGTAATGACTGCTGAAAATTCAGCTTTGCGTCACAGGAATGCATTACATTTTAAAATATATTAAGGCAGAAAACAATTTATTTTAAATTATAAAAAAATATTTCACAATACTACAATACAGTTTTTACTGTATTTTTGACCAAAGATGAAAATACTGCTTTGGTGAGCAAAATAAACTTCTAAATATTTTTACAGACTCCAATATATATATATATATTCGGTCCAAAAAGCAGTACTCAGTCGATCTATCTATCTATCAATCTATCTATCTATATATATATATATATATATATAAAAATAAATAAATAAATAAACACACACACATGCACAACCTCTTCAGCATTATTCAGACAGGGCAGGTTTACCCTGAGGAGATTAAACAAATTTGTCACAGACGTACTTTGTGATTGCGTTATTAACATCTGAATTGAACATGTCGCACGCAACCTTTGTAAAAATCAAAGAGCAAATTACCTACCCTGGCTAGCTCAGGGTTCCTCTGAAAAATCTAATTCAGTCTGGATAGGAATACTTGTCACTGCGGTATGTAACACTTTCCCTCATTTATTATGACATTTGTTGAATGCTGTAACTAAAGCTAAACCTCTTAATGTGCTGCTTGCTGCATTAGCTTGATTATTTATGTTTATGTACTTCTGACATCCCATCCAATGTACAAAGAAAATGTAATCAATAATGAGTCCCTTAATTGTGTAATATAATTAAAGACTTCCCTTTAATCAATTATATGCATACTTTATAATTATTTCACTTATATAAACCTTGTTTATTTTAAGTCCTTCCATTTTGCCCACATCTTTACAAACAGACTTTAGAAAGAAATTCAATAAATCAGTTTTGAAAGTTGTGAATTGTGAAAATTATGTGATTTAGGATCTTTAGTGCATGCCATTGTAAAGACTGCAAGTCTATCCCTAACAGATAACAGTTTTCATCCCTGTTAAATTCAGTATGGCGTCTAACCTAACTAAGGTCTATATATAGACTCTCCAACTCCCCATCATCAATAATAATTTCTGAGATCCCAATCTCAACCAAATCAGTATATGAAACGCATTGCAGATGTGCAGTTATTAACTATAACTTAAACAGTGTTTAGAAAACAAACCCTGTCAGAATAGTGCTTTACATTTTTTTTTGGTTTTGATTATGCAAATCATTTCAACGTAAGCAGACCACAATCTAACAAAAAAATTATTTAGTTTTCTTACCAGATATGCCATGGTTTGTCCTTAATGTTTTCCAGACACAAGAGCTGGGAGACCTTTACTGCTGACAGTGCATCCCTGAGGTCCATCTTGTTGGCGAAAAAGAGTATAGGTATCCTTCTGTGCTTAATATCTAAGCATGCCCCCCCCAAAAAACAAACAAACAAACAAACAAAACAAAAAAAAAACATATATGAGCATTAGGGTGCTTTTAAAAGAATTCACCCAAAAATGAAGATTTGCTGAAAGTGTACTCTTCCTCAGGCCATCCAAGAAGTAGATGAGTTTGTTTCTTACTAACATGCAGCTTTCTGCTTCACAACATGTTAACTGATGAACTGGAGTCATGTGGATTATTGTGATGTGTTTATCAGCTGATTGGACTCTCATTCTGACGGCACCCATTCACTGCTAAGGATCCAGTGGTGAGAAAGAGATGTAATGCTAAATTTCTCCAGATCTGTTTCCATGAAAGAACAAACTCATCAACATCCTGGAAGGCCTGTGGGTGAGTACATTTTCAGCAAATTTTAATTTCTGGGTGAACTATTCCTTTAATTTAGATCTAACTGAAAATGATGACTAAAACAGAGATTACTGAAAAATGTACCAGGGTGACTCAAAAGGGTATCCAATTCTTCTTTTGCCACCACCATTCTTAGTTTATCGCCACTGTCAATCACAAATATGATGGCCTGACCCTCCCTGAAAACAACATAACAAGGATAAACACAAAAAACACAGATTGATTCTAAAGTAGGCGATGGCACTCCATTAGCTCAGTAAACATAATCAGATAAGTCTATATCAGAGAAACTCACTTGTAATAGTGCTCCCACAGATTTCTGTATCTGCCCTGCCCTGACATGTCAAACACTGTGAAAGAAAGACTATGGGGAAGACAGGGATATTGTGTTAGTAAGATTTTGGGAAAGGACAAATGGTTCTCAGACACCTATGGACTAAATAACATTATCTATAGTTAACGCTTTCAAATATTCACCTTGAGGTCTTAAACTTTTCTATGCTGAAACCTATAGTTGGGACAATGTCTTGAGCCTGAGCCTGCAAGGAACAAAGGCAATATCACAATTGTGAGCTCACATACAAAACAGAAATCAAGTGAATATACAAAAACAAAACTGGTGAAGACCAAACTATTTTATATTCGGGTTTACAGACAGGAGTGAGACATACACTGGATGGCTTTAGCTGGTTGATGATGGTAGTTTTTCCACTGTTGTCCAGACCTAAACATAGCACGTTCACATCCTTCTTCTTCAGGCCCAGCCACCCTGCAAGCTTGTCAAAAAGCCCCATTTGCCTATTTGGATGGGACGCTTCTGGAAAGAGATCGCATCAAAGACAAGCTCCATTAGATTATTCATTAGATGCATCCAGAGGCTGACAAACAATTTGGGACAACAGAAACGTCTCTTTTTTCAGCAAGGCACCAATTGCTGAGTTCTCAGTTGTTTAAAAACAAACAAACAAATAAATAAATAAAATACTATCTTCTGCTACTACAAGTAATATTGTTTTGTTTAATTATAATATGAATTCCAGCTAATTGTGACACTTAAAGTTATAAGTTGGTAAGATTTTTGAATGTTTTTGAAAGAGTTGGGAGACAATTATGCTATGCTAAAGTCTCATATTCATCAAGGCTGCATTTATTTAATCAGAAAAACAGTAAAAAATAATAAAATTAAAAATAATTATTACTTAAAGCTGCAGTCCGTAACTTTTTTTGGTTAAAAATGATCCGAAATCAGATTGTAATCCAGAAAGGATTATGTGTTTATGAAACACATGTGAATACAATTATATTATATTCCAGTTTTAAATGTGCTTCTGATTAAAGATAGCCTGGGATTACACAAGATTTGTATTATAAAGACAACCAATTCGATGGGAGCATAATTTGCTTTTTGGGTTAAAATAATTCCTTAATATGAAATTCGAATGGTATGACAATTAGAGATTAGACTGTCACGCAGGAGCCGTGCCACCGCACAACCCACGCAAGGAAGATAATTCCACACACAGCTGCAATTGCAGGTTTTCAAACAGAGATGGTGACAAAGAGGCAAAACTTACAGACTGCAGCTTTAAATATATTTGAAATGTAATGCATTCCTGTGGTCACAAAACTAAATTTTCAGTAGCCATTACTCCAGTCTTCAGTGTCAGATGATCCTTCAGAAATCATTCTAATGTTTTAATGTGATGCTTAAGAAACAATTCATAGTATTATCACAAAACAGTTGTGCTGCATATTTCTGTGAAAACTCTGAATAAAGTTCAAAAGATCACAGCACTGGTTTGAAATATATTTTTTCACATTATAAACATTGTAACGTCATAATAAAATGTCTTTACTGTCACTTTTTAATCTATTTAATGCATCCTTGATACACACAGATGCAAAGGACTGCTTACACCCATGTTGTTATTGTAATATATAATTATTTTATGCATTATTTATTGCATTTTAATTGATTACTTTTGATTAATTGATTAATTTTGAATTTGCATATTTAATATTCATAAATACATTTAGATTTGTTTTCATATATAGTATAGGCTTACAATTATAAACTGCTTAACAACAACAACAACACTAATGTGACTGTTTTAATAATAAAATACGTTATCATTTGAAACCTTTTAGTATTTGATGGAGACGGGGCATCGTTGGCTATCAGTGGCTAGTCTGCTAAGAAAATGAGCTTGTTCTCTTCTTTTTTAATAATCCGATTTAAGTGAATTAACTTGAGCTGCGAGCAGACACACAGCTTGCAACATGCACTAAAGGTTGTAGTACATGAACCTAATTAATTACGTGCATATATTACGTGAATCTGTAAACTCGCAGCAGTATTTGCATGCCTCTTGGGTCTAAAGAAAACGCCCACCTGTTGTGTAGCCTATATGAAAAGCATATTTCAGTCGCAAACATAGCCTTACACATCCATGCATCCATCTATCAATCAATCAATCAATGCAATGACAGCAGAGATAGCGGCATTATAACGTGTTTAAGTGTCGTAGGTCAGAAACACATGAATGGACACTAGTAAAAGCGTAATCTACGAGAACAGCCTGTAATCATCTGAGCTCATTAGCACACGGGCTAGCACTTCACATACACGATATCATACTGCTAAAATAAGCCAAACACTTCCGTTTCTGCCACTTGTTCTGTTAAAGAAAACGCCCACCTGTTGTGTAGCCTATACAAAGCCTTACACATCCATGCATCCATCTATCAATCAATCAATCAATCAATCAATCAATCAATCAATCAATGCAATGACAGCAGAGATAGCGGCATTATAACGTGTTTAAGTGTCGTAGGTCAGAAACACATGAATGGACACTAGTAAAAGCGTAATCTACGAGAACAGCCTGTAATCATCTGAGCTCATTAGCACACGGGCTAGCACTTCACATACACGATATCATACTGCTAAAATAAGCCAAACACTTCCGTTTCTGCCACTTGTTCTGTTAAACACTCAAATACATCCACATCCACACGGTTGACATTTTCTGCTAAGCTAAGGTTACTGCTTTCATGTTTGTTGCACATGACGACTAGCTGGTTGGCTAACCTGCTCTTTCAGTCTGCTGTAACGTTACATGGAAAAAAATCGTTCTTACGTTTCTGCTCCGGCTCTGCTCAAGTTGTATGTTGTCTATGTTTTGGTTAAATGTGATTTCGCATGCATAAGTCCCATTCATATACGTCCAGTGCAGATGGAGAGACGCAAACACACTTACCTGGCGTCCTGGAAACCCTAGAACACTCTCCCACACACCGCTGCTAGGAGACCGATGACGCCTTTACTACAGAGCGCCATCATGTGGGCACATGACGGCTAGCTGGTTGGCTAACCTGCTCTTTCAGTCTGCTGTAACGTTACATGGAAAAAAATCGTTCTTACTTTTCTGCTCCGGCTCTGCTCAAGTTGTATGTTGTCTATGTTTTGGTTAAATGTGATTTCGCATGCATAAGTCCCATTCATATACGTCCAGTGCAGATGGAGAGACGCAAACACACTTACCTGGCGTCCTGGAAACCCTATAACACTCTCCCACACACCGCTGCTAGGAGACCGATGACGCCTTTACTACAGAGCGCCATCATGTGGACAACGTCAGAAGTGTAGCTTTGCGTAAAAAAAAAATGATTTCCAGAAATCGCAGGTTAGTTAGTGTCATGATTTCTGAATTTTTTTAAACGCAGCTTTCAAAAATGTCTTCAGCTTTTGGCATTTTAATGTCACAGGGTTTGCCTTTTTTCTTTTAATTAGAAAAAAAGCCTCTAAAAATGCCTTTATAATTTTGTTTTACCTTTGTCCAATACCCAGACATTCAATCTCAAACGATAAAAATCTGATGTTATGAATTTAAAATATTATTGATCTAAACGTTCACAAATTCAGTGCGAAAATGCCTTATTTCCCTGCAGTGTCAGTGAAAAGCATGTTTAAGTAAAAAAAAAAAATAGCCTATTTAATTGTGTATTTAGGATACAGAAAATAAGAGCTGTGAAATTAGGCAGAACAATGAGCCTAGCAAATTAAAAGAAAAATTACAATTCTTCTGTGATATTTAAATCTGCATATCAAATTAAACATATTAAAATGATTACACACGACCACAGGGCCAAAAGTGCCAATAGTTTGGCTAAAGAAACCCTTATTATTAAAATGTCAAGTTTTTAAAATTAAATTCAATTACATTAATTAATAAATGGGACCAGAAAGAATTGTAACACAGGTTAACTGAAGCAAAGCTTGTTGTACAACAAGTTTTCATTGATGTATACCCAACTTTGGTCTCTGTGTCACAACCCATTATCGTGGTATTCTTTACACCATACTGTTTAAGCTGCTATATTATAATAATAATTATTATTTAAAATAAACATATTAATGGTTTAAAAATAGTATTTCAAGCTAAACATTTTATTCATGATAATCACTATTTTGTAACAGCCCACAATATAGTTCCTGGCAGGAATGTAGAGAGAATAACCAGCCAGAATAACCTATTTTTGAAAAAAATAACCCTATAGTGAACTCACTATTTGGGGTCCATTTTTCATTATGCCTAGACGTTAGGGAAAATAGATGACTGGGTTTCATTAGACATTTGACTGTTGAAGTCAGTAAGGTCTGTAATTACAGCAATATAGCTAACATTTTTAAATCAAATTAATTACATTTTATGATGATTAATCAAATCTCAATTTATTGTATATACACATCAAAATCCACTTTTTGGACTGTTTTTGCTTGTAATCGGTGCTTGATCTGTGCATATCTCTCTCTCCTGATTCAGACAAAACAACTTCTTCACCAGAGAAAGCAATAAAATGGATAGATGACTTTAACTGGAAGCAACAGATTAAAGTTAAAAACATTGTGATGGACTTGTTTATTACAAACTTGCAACTTGTGGATTGTTATGATGTTTTTATCAGCTCTCGTTCTGACGGCACCCATTCACTGCAGAGAATCCATTGGTGAGCAAGTGATGTAATGCTAAATTTCTCCATATCTGTTCTGATGAAGAAACAAACTCATCTAAATCTTGGATTGCCTGAGGGTGAGGGTGACATTTTTTAGCACATTTTCATTTGTGGGCGAACTATTCCCTTAAGACCTGCAAATACTGTTACAACTAAATTGCATGTAGCTTCTTCATGATTTCGTTTTGTCAGTCCATATTATAATAAATCATTTTTTGATTGTGATAGACTCACAAAAAACACAAGAAATATCTGTTATCATTTATTTTTACAAACATTCAACCTATATCACCTTTATCTCTCTGTACTCTTTATAAATTATAAAAAATAATGTACAATTAGTTTACTATGAACAATACATTATGACCTGATTGCCCAGAGTTTTCCCTTGCCCTTCTTGAAGTAAGCACTCGGTTCTCCTGCACTTTTGACGTTTGCACATTGCAAATTGAAGTTTGTCAAGTGGTCTCAGTGTCCCGAACATGTGTTCAGGTACAAAGAGCCAAAAGGATCAGCTGAACATGGTACAGTATTGTGCGTTTGTATGTCTGGTGGAAGCGAAAGAGACTGCAAATGCATATGTTGCCATTGAAGATATGCGTGTATGTAGGCCTGCTGTGTTGGGAAAAATACTTGCCAACATGCAGAGTGCTATATTGTCATGTCTTCTATAGGAGAACATTTTACTGCAACCTTTCACCTCAAATATTCTCCACTGACTATATGACAATAGTTGCAACGTCGCAAGGCAAACTGATAAAATATCAGAAGTGTCTATAGAATCTGTACACCAAAGTAGACTGAACAAATGTGTGCAGTTCTCAAATCTCGGTCTGAATGGATTTGTCTTTCATTTGGATGAGTTTGTTCAATTTGACTGTGGTGCACAGGAGTAAGAAAATGATTTACAGTCTTCTGAAAGGTCAGACTTTTACCACCTCGCTGACAGCCTGAGGAAGTCAATGGTTTTGTGTGGCATTTTTTTTTTCAACAGAGCAAGATAAAGCTCTCCACCCCCTACCTTGGCTCTTTTCTTGGTTTTCTAAAGACTGCACATATTGCTTAGAAAAGGAACTAAACAAAAGGCAACCAAAAAAGAAACAAAGTCACACGTACATATAAATATCAGGATAAATATCAGATGTGATAAACAATGTATAATAGCCATTTAAAGCTGAAGACATTCAACAGATCCATAGTCTCTCATTTCAGAGGCTTGATGAATAAACCAGGAAAATCTCTTAAGACACATAATTTAATACATTAAAATAGCAAATATGCTATTCAAAGTTCTCAGGTTTGGAGTCCAGTCAATCACAGAACTTGCAGGATGATTGACAGATGACATCTTCGTAACAACAGAATGGTGCCATTGTTCCGTTGTTTACTGTGGTTCCTCCGGGTAAATGGTCCAGTTTTCCTGTTACACACAGTTCATCAAGAAGACAAACAATTCATGACATTGGGCATGTTTCTTCATGGTCTTTGAGATTGCTGGATTATGATAGAAACAGAGGCTATGGAGCATGTCTCATGATGACAGACAGACAGTCCAGACCTGAAGGGTGTGTGTGTGTGTGTGTGTGTGTGTGTTTTGGGGGTCTAGCAATGCTGGGAGAAGCGTTTGTATGAGAGTATGTGTATGTGTATGTGTATATGTGGATTTTCATACATGGAAGCCACTCTGTTGAACGTGGAGGAACTGCAGGCGTAGTGCTTGTATGCTGCTCACTATCCTCCTCTGGTGGCCAATCAGAGATACTCCGATTCTTCTCACATCACTGTTTAGGAAACAACAGGATGAGACTTCTGAAACTGAGGCAATTCATTGGCAAGTTCATGATGAGTATGAAGTGAATATAAATATATTTACAGGATAAAAGTAATTTACTGCTTGAATAACCCAACGGGACTAAAGATGAACTAGCCTATAGGGTAAAAGGCATATTTGATGTTATTCTCCTCTTAACCACTAGATGGCAAAAAAAAAAAAAAAAAAAAAAAAAACCTCCACATACAAATGTTGTAAACTCACCACAGCACTTTTGTAACCGTCCAATATGCATGTGGAAATTTGGCTGATACTTAACGCAGTCACAAGCAGAAACACAAAGCTGGTTCTGTGCTAATTTGGTATAATCTTTATGGGAGCTTGTTTCCACCACTGAATTAATTCAATTCTGATTTTTTTTCTCAGGATGTTTTTCTCGGGATGTAAACTTGCAATTGCAAGAAAGAAAAAAAAGTCCGAAATGTGAGATTAAAAAGTTGCAACTGCCTTAATTTTTTTTTTAATTTAGTGGCGGAAATGGGTTTTTATAAAGATTTAATGTTTTTTCCAAATGTTATAGATTTAGGTAGCAAATGGTAATTGATAAAATTACATAACATGTTTTGAGACTAAGTCTTTTAATTTAATTTAATCAACACTGAATAATTAAAAATATGGTATTTGGGGAAAAAAGCACCCATAATGTTGAGGTAAAAGCACAATAATTGACATAATAAATAGCTGGCTGAATTTTCCATTTGTTGACATGACATGGATGATCAATATAATTTATTAGGTCGGGTGTGCACCTTAGACATAACCACCAAAAATATGATATTAATCATATGCTATAATAAAATATATTTATTTTTACTATTGTAAAGCCATATTGAATTATTATGGGATTTCCTTCAAATGGTGTAAAAAGCTTTCAGAATCTAACACTTTCAGAACACTTTAATGACAGTATATTTATTAAACAAAAATAAATAATTTTATTTATCAAAATAAACTGAAAACAGTAATGTGTAATGTGTTAATGGCGTAAAAGGCCCTCTCACCACCTAATACATTTTAATGATTTTTAAACAAAACAACTTTTATGATTTATTTACCTACAAAATATGTTTCTCCATCTATGGTAAAAAAAACAACAACAACAAAAAAAAAACATTTATATATTTTTCTGCAATCATACACCATGATAGTAGTGAATTATTTATTATTATTATTATTAATTTATTTTTTTGCTTAAAGTGTTTAGCCCTGTGGTACCCAACTTAAATGTAACATTTGTTTGCTTTGCTAGATGACAATAATTGCAAATTAGCATATATCAGAATAGTCTTTTAAAGCAAGCCAAATAAACTGAACTAAACCCACCAAACAGAGTGAACATGATCATGTTTGCATGCAAAACAACACCTGGAACCTAAATGGAGTGTAAAAAAAGCAATTAGCAGGACTTAACTTAAACTTACTCAATGCTCATGGTGGATATGGAATCCAGGGTTGTGTATCCTGCTGCTATGAAGTTGTTCTTGTACTGACTCATTTTGATAGAATCCAACCAATCACCAATAGATATGAAGAGAGGGTAGTCTGGCATATCCTCAGGGGATTCTGGGAAGCTGTTTAGACACACAACACATACTGAATGAGAAACAACAACAGTTTTGCTCACGTTTCCCACAAGGCAAGAGACACCAGTTCAGTGTAATCAGAGTTATCTGTCAGTAAACACTAACAATTTCAGTTTAAAATGATCATTTCAACACTGGCACTCATTTTGATTCTAGTAAGCAATTAAGTAAGCAATTAAAATGTTGATTTTGAAATGTTGTTGTAATCCTTCTACCTATTTACATCTTCCACCAGTGTGAGCAGGCTGCTGGGATTGCAGATCAGCTTGTCTAGGAAGCTGACAACATCATTAAACTGTGGCCGCCGACTGCGTTCCTTCTGCCAACAGAGAAGCATGAGCTGGTGCAGGGCCACGGGGCAGCCCATGGGCGCAGGGAGCCTGTAGCCCTCCTCTATAGACAGGATTACCTGCAGGAAGACACACACAACTCTATTGGGATACAAATTCTACAAGACCATATTTGCAAATGCAATTATAGGGATGCCATCAGTGATATGCAATTATTTAGCCAATGCTAATGAAACACTTCAGCCAATGAAAAAATTCAGCCAACTAATTAATGAAGATGCTAATTAATAAGCTAAAGGAATTACAAGGAAACTTTTATAACAAGGAGTTCCACATGATGTGATTTAACAGAATATATGTTTGTGAATTAAATCAGGCCACATGCTAAGGGAAGTTGATTTACATTGGAATTAAAGGTGCGATTTATGGAAGTTTGTTGCCATGGGATAAAAATAAAATAAAATAAAATAAATAACTAAATGGATGAATGGATAAATGAATGAATGAATAAATGAATTTACCTTTTATTGACTCTTTACCTCACAATTCTGAATTTAAAACTTTTGAGACGTAAATTATTATCTAATAGATAATATCTATCTATCTATCTATCTATCTATCTATCTATCTATCTATCTGTCTGTCTGTCTGTCTGTCTATCTATATCTATATCTATATATATATATATATTTAAAAAAAACACACACATGCACAACCTCTTCATCTATCTATCTAAATTAATTAATTAATTTACTTTTTAAATTCTGTGGCCGAAACAAGCTTCCATAGTAATTTACCAAATTACAAATTCTAAGAAATTCAACAAGTAATAGCATTATTATCAAAATACACACACACAAAAACAA